>NC_058412.1:129354195-129385367 GCF_002201575.2 Neomonachus schauinslandi
CTATTTAGCATTACACAACATTAAAGTTAGAGAAGATGTCTAGATGTTCTGCCATTTGACATCCTTTCCAGAGGAGAAATGGCGACCTAGAGAAACAGAAGTGAAGGACCTGAGGTCTTAGGCTGCTGTCCTTGGTCAGTAGACTCTCAGGCTTCCTTGACAGGAAATTCTTTGGGGATTCTCGCAAGTCTTGCATGTTGCACATCCTACATCACATGGTGATGAGAAGCTGAATAAATTCACACTTGGATTGTCCTCGATCTGTCCCATGTAAGGCTCTGGAGAGGTATGTGGTATTAAAATTTCTGGAGTGACTGACAGTTTGAAGTCTAGAAAAGACCAAAACTTTGTAGGTGTGTTCTCTCCCTCCAATACTGGTCGTCTGATTTCTTTCTGGTGATTTTCTGGCTAGATTTTCCTTCCCTAGCTGTTATGCTCAGCAATCTCACTTTTTCTTTTCTGCTTTGAGAACTCTGTGAAATGTAAGCCCGTTGGATCAAGGGCATTTTCCCTGTCTTTCCTTTTACCTGTCTTTTCCTGTGTTTTCAAGAAATATTCTCAAGAGAGGAAACTTGGCTGGGGCAGTGTCAAGTTTAACACAGGACAGGCTGAGGTGGAATGTGTTTACTAGTTACATGATTCTTCTTTTCTTTACACACACATACGCACACACACACACGCATGTGCACTCTACTAAATGCTTCAATCAGTTCAGGCCACTTCATTCACTTAAAAGTTTAATGTTTAGAATTTTGTTTCAAAAAAAAGTTTTACAGTTTTATTCAACATTATAAAACATGCACCAGTCGATCTGTTCTAAGACCAACCCACAAAATTCTACTTAACACTTATTGCAAAAAAATGTGTGCATCCATGCTGAAAGATAACTCTATTACTATGGCAATAATAGTCATTAAAAAGCAAAAAAAAAAAATGTAGTTTTCCCCCAACCTTAAGTATTTACACCTAAAAAGAGATAGAAAAAGAAATACAAATTATTGTAGCCATTTTGAAAGACGTCTCTGTATACTTTCGAAGAATTTGCAACAGGCATTCAAGCTTATCTTTATGCCCATAGGTGCCAGGCGTGGAAGTAGATGACCGACATAGGCTAAGCACTAGGCAACAGGGAGCAGTGGGGACTGTGAGTATTGCAAGCCCCAGCCCCTTCTAATATGGGCAGTGGACACTCAGCTCCAGCCCATTGTCATCATGTAGGTCACCATCTGGGTTGCCAGATCTTCCAGTTTGTCAAGGGATTCAGAAATCTAGATTTCCTTTTTTTTTTTAAATACTTTATTTATTTATTTAAATTTAATTAGCCAAGGTATAGTACATCATTCATTTTTGATGTAATGTTCAATGATTCATTAGTTGAGGGGCACCTGGGTGGCTCAGTCGTTAAGCATCTGCCTTCAGCTCAGGTCATGATCCCAGGGTCCTGGGATCGAGCCCCGCATTGGGCTCCCTGCTCGGCGGGAAGCCTGCTTCTCCCTCTCCCGCTCCCCCTGCTTGTGTTCCCTCTCTCAGTCTCTCTCTCTGTCAAATAAATGAATAAAATCTTTAAAAAAAAATGATTCATTAGTTGAGTATATCACCCAGTGCTCATCATATCATGTGCCCTCTTTAATGCCCATCACCCAGTTACCCCATCCACCCACCCACTTCCCTTTCTGCAGAAATCTACATTTCAACGTCAATTTACCAGTTAAATAAAACACACACACACACACACACACACACACGTGGTGCCTGGATTCAGGCTGGGGACTATCATTTTGTGACCTCGAGTTAGAGATATGTGCAGTCCTTCATTCTTCATTCTTCTCATTTTCTTCTGGATCTATAAAGAACATTATTCTAGTACAAAGCAGTCATCACACTGGGTGGCAGAGTAGGGCTGCTATGTCTCATTTTGTTTTGGCTCAACATGGGCCAAAAAGAAAAACGGGATTTTTCTGAGTTAAATGGTAAAAGAAGAAGAAAGAATGAGCACCTATATAACTCATTTACGCAGAGTTTAAATGTTGTTCATCCATTCATTCAGTAAATACTTGAGCACCACCTATGTGCCAGGTACTGGAAATCCATTAGTGAGCAAAGCTGATGGTGCCCTCACAGTGCTCGCAAGCATGCAATTATTTAATAATTCTTTAACTGCCTTTACAGTTGGTGCTGAAAAGTAAAGGGTGCTGTGAGAGTATCTAACAGCCCCGGTACGGCAGTTGAAAAAGGCTTCTCTGAGGAGGGGACATTTAACCTGACGCTTGAAGGCTGAGGAGCAGGTGACCAGAGTGAAGACCTGGTGGAGGCAAGGAACTTCTAGCCTGGAGAACTTCACATGCAGAGGCCCTGGGGTAGGAGAGAGCAGGGTACTTGTATGGACTGCGGTAAGGTTCACATGATTAGATCACATAAGAAAAGGACAGAATGGTAGGGGTGGGGGTTGGGAAATCCTGTTGGGCCTCAAGGACATAGAAGTGTTTGGTCTTCATTAAAGATTACATGCAGTATAGTAACACTGAGTGATGAAGAGTTTTTTGTTTTGTTTTTTTTTGTTTTTTTTTTTTTTTTATATTTTTTTAAGATTTTATTTATTTGCGAGAGAGAGAATGAGATAGAGAGAACATGAGAGGGAGGAGGGTCAGAGGGAGAAGCAGACTCCCCGCCAAGCAGGGAGCCTGATGTGGGACTCGATCCCGGGACTCCAGGATCATGACCCGAGCCGAAGGCAGTCGCCTAACCAACTGAGCCACCCAGGCGCCCTGTTTTGTTTTGTTTTTAAAGGAGTGTGGCCTGAGTGTAAGCTTCCAGAGTAAAAGGCAGGAAGTCATAGGAAATACGTGATGGATAAAATAAATTTCTTGATGACAACATTGGCATAGAATAGTTACCATCCTGAAGAATGTGCTGGAAGATAGAGGAGGATGATAGAGTCATCTAGGAGAAAGGAAGGAAGTGTGTGTGTTTACATGCACAAATGGTATGTGCAGACATCCAGTTAAGTATTTGCAGCGTGATTGTGAGCATGACATGGTTAATGATTAAAATCCAAATTAGGTTTGGAGAGGAAAATTAAAATAATTAAAAAATAATAATACAGCACAGCAAACTCACTGGCTGTGTTTTTATCTTACTTAGACTCACAAAACTAATTTATATCGTTATTAATTACGTGTAAGAGTGTCTACTTTATCAAGCCTATTTTGTAAAGACAAAAGCACTTTGTATCTCACACCAAGGAACCAATTCCACTGAATTGCATGGAGGTTAATACTGATATTCAAGGCTAAAAAGATTAACTTAAGTCAATAAATAGCTAGCCTTGAATATAGAACTGAGAATGAAAGCACAGTTTACAGTTTTGAGCTTGACTTTCTCAGTGATGTGAAAAGAACCGTGCATTTAGTCTTTATGAAGAAGGGTGTGGGGGGGGGGGGGTTGCTGGATAGAGAGAGAAGAGAGAAGAGGGAGTAAAGGCATCTCAGGAATATAGTTAATTGGGTAATTGGGGAGTGGGTGTCACTTGAACTTAAGCCTGTGGTTAATTCATGGCTTATTCTTCAGGAATGACATGGGCAGGGCATTTATTGAAATAATGAATTGCTCACTTGTCCTGGGCAAATAGATAATTCTCCTGGTTGAATAAAATTGTGGCAGGAAGCATGTGATAAGCTTATAATGGCTTAAGAGTCTGGGTGAGCGTTGTTCCCCGAGAGTTAGAAGGGACAACTTTGGGGGACGAGGTATTTTCAGCAGAGGGGGAAAGTTTCTAAAATGATCCTAATAAACTAGTCATTCTATAAAGGTAATTGACACTTGCTACTTAAAGCATTTTTAAAACCAATGTCAAAAAAAGCCTAGTGGCTCAATTTTAACTCAAAGAAGGGGCTGAAATTTGAAGGAATTTGAAGAGCTTTAGAGAAGAAGTAGTCAATTAGGGCCAAATTAGGGAATCCATTATTTGTGCTTTAAAAACAAGGAGAGAGTAAAATAGATGCATAAACTTTCAATGATATTTTTAACTCTAAAGTTTAGGAGACTCTAAGGAGAGAGACTTTTGTAGCCAAAAATCTTCCTTCCAAATTCAGACTTCTGGGATAGCTCGTGGAAGGCAAACTTCTGTGTTTTTTCAATGGCAAACGTCAGGCCCTTGGAGCAATCACCAAAAACACCAGATTATTTCTATCCATGTAGGAATTCTTCTGCACAAAAGTCTGAAAAAAATACCTGAATCAGGAGCTCTTAGGACTTTTTTGTTTTATTTTTGTTTTTGCTGCCATGGCCCTGTGGCGTCTTAGGCCTTTGGGATGATGTGAATTATATCATCATCACCTTCACCATCACTGTTGGTTCTTTAAGGGTGTACAAAAGGCTCTCACTCAAGAGTCTACCCTCCCACTTCCCATTCTGGCATCAGACTGAAGCAGATGTTGGCCATCTCCCTCCTCATCAACAGAAGAGGTCATTCAACACGATTACCATAGGCCAGACACTGCAGTCCTTGGGGTGGAGCCGGGGAATGAGATTCGTCATCTCCCATCAGAATGGGAAAAGTCTGATTTTTTGAACCTTTCCCCACTTTGATTGGATCATCAGAACCTCACCCCCACCACCTACCATACCTAAGCCACACACTTCTGAAGGAAGCAAAGCAAAGAAAAATCTGTCTGCGCACAGCATGGTTAACTGAGGACTGAAAATGTGACTTTACTGACCAGTGGTTAGAACCAGCTGGAAGCAAGTTCCCCTGGTCAACCAGGATCTGTGTGTGCCCAACCTCCAACCTTTAAAAGGGAGGTCAGTGGTCGTCTTTTGTTTGGCCAACGGGCTTGGAAACAAAACAAAATAAAATGCTGACATGCTGAGTTATGACAAACTGAGACACATGTCACAAGGGGGGACTGACAGCTCCTAATGCTACAGTGATTATAAAAACAAAGCAAATTAACCACCAATATGGTTATGTATGTGGAATCAACTTTATTGCATTGTGAATTGAAGACCTCGAACATATTTTTAGGAGCGTCAAACATGAGAAGCTAAAGATTTTCCCCAAATTATCACTGATTGATATCCTTCCAATTTTATTAGTCTTATATTCCAACCAACTTAAAGCTGAAACTAGAATTATTTTCCCCTCTAGAAAACTTGTAGGCTGTAGAGTTGGACATTTTCCCTATTACATATTCTCTGTAAGATTTACTTAGCCATAATAAAAGTCACATTTATAACTTAATCAAAGCTGGCCATTTAAACAGAAATTCTTACAAGCAATAATACCAATAAAAATGAAAAGCGGATATCATAGTTGATAAGTTTTGTTCTAACAGCCTTTTATTAGTGTGTCTTATATATTTCAGGAAAGTACATTGATCCTGCTCGGCCTGAATTTTGCCATGTGAAATCCTCTGCTGTTTTCAGTCACTGAGCTAAGCAGAGCCGTCAGGAATGGGTGTACAAGCTGCTCACTGTGTTTGGCTGCCACGTATCAGACGCTATCATTTATCCCAGCACCCTCTTTGATTCTGACTTCAAGTATTGCAGCTTTAGCTGAGAATCTCACCATTAATACCAATGACAAATTATGGAATCCTTTTATTTCCAAAGAAGCAATGGCCAGATAAATAAACCCAAACCTTTAAATAAATCAGGAACACTAGTCACTCATCCAATCCAACACGATTATATACAAAATTAGGACCTTATTTTATGTGCCAGAAGCCCAATAGTCCAGAACTACCAGAATAATACAGTTTCATACCAGGGAACGTGTATTAAAAAAAAAATTCTGAAAATGAATTTTATAATGTCAAATAGTACAAGGAGTATGTGGAAAATATAGGAGCTTAGTAGGATCTCAAGAAATGTTTGTTTCTTGATGGATTAGATAAACAGATGGCAGAATGGCCACATATCGTATAAAGGGGGAAATTACAATTGATCTGTAAGCTCCCCATTGCCAGTGTTAAGAGCGGTTTTCTTTAAACTGGGAAAACCAAAATGACCCACGGCTGCCTCCTGAAGCATCTTTCGGCCAAAAGAGTGGATGGTTCATTCTCTTTGAGTTCATTCTCCATCTGCTTTCCCAGTAGGGTTATGATTTGCATGCCTGGCAATGTTCGGCACCTTTTACAAAACAAAGTTATGAAGAAGGTACAATTATCATCACGTCGAAGATAAGAACACCAAAGTTTAGAGAGGTTGAGAGATCAGGTGTCGCAGCTGGTAAGTGGTGTGTCTGGGATTCAGCCCGGAAGGTCTAGTTCTCAAGCCAATGTTTTTGACCACTGCACTATGGTCCACGACTGTTCAGAGAGATGCTCTGGTATGTATTTCTATTTTAAAGTAAAATATTTTGAGATGAACAGCCCTACAATGAATCAGTGCTCCCCAGGATCAACAAGTGGAGTTGCATCCTAATTACTTGGGGGGTCACTTGGAGATTCAGTAAGCACCTCTTGGTCAAGTTGTCTGATCTTATCACCTTCCATCACTTTCCATTCTTGTTTCTCTCCTTCTCTTCCTCTCTCTCTCCAGTTGGGTAGTTGGTCACCTGTCTTCCACCCTTTTCTCACAGGTGTCTTCTAACTCCTCACTTCTCGGAACGTGCTTGAGAGGCCAGCAGCATTGGCATCCCCTGGCTCTGTAAGAGATTCGGACTCAGGCCATTCCAGACCTAGAGAATCAGAGTCTCCATTTTAACAAGATCCCCATGCGATTCAAACACACATTAAAGTTTGAGGAGCATGGGGCTGGTGCCTGTCTCCCAGACCTGCCCCCCCCCCCCCCCCCCCGCCGGCAGCTGAGATAACTTAGAACATTCCCTTGATTTGGGACGGTTCACTTCCCCACTTCGCTTTAGGGCTCCCTTGTTTTCTTAAGGGAGCCCATTTTATGGCCCTAAACATGCACATGCAGGCACACACGTTTTGGGGAGGATGGGCTTCTCCACGTGCTCATGTCTCCATCCAGTAGGGGCCCCTCACACCTGCCCATTCCAGCCAAGACTGCTCTTCTCTGCAGTGGAGGGTCCCGCTCTTTGGGACATCAGAAGACAGCAAAATGTTTAGGAAATTAACTCCAGGATGCTCTCTTTTTTAATTGCCAAGTAAAAACATTAAAATAAAATAAGAAAGCAAGCCAGAATTAACTGCCACTATCCCTTCGTAATCTTAGAATAAAGGAGAGGATTTTTAATTGAATACTTGCTAAAAATTTCACAATATGGTTTTTGTTTGTCTCATTTCACCTTGGCCTGATTGAAGTGGGGGGGACTTATCTAGTAACCTCATGGACTAGTATTTATGGATCACTTCATATTTTATAACCATTGTACTGAAAGTGTTGGGAGGTGCTGGGGGGGTTCCAGACCCATCTTTCTCTCCTTTGGATCACTTATTCCCAGAAACGTTTTATTATCCAAATTGAGACAAGAGAAGTGAAGACTTCCTAGTGATTAGTTCCCAACAGGTTCTATTCATTAATGAAAGTTGGCTATTTCCTGTATGAAAATGTCACGCTCAGCTTTGCCCTCAATAGTTTTTGAGCATACAGACGAAGAGGAGATACATAGAGAATAGGTACTAACGTATGTAAAATGAACAAGGCTGAAAGTTCAGCTGTTTTCTGTATGAACAGGAAGCAGTTGTCAATTACATCAACTTAACAAATATTTGTAGTGTTCACCATGACCTCCAGACTAGATGAGAGTCCGTGTCACCCACGTCTTAATATTGCCCCCCTCACTTAGCTCGTAGGACCACATCTGTTTTGTTCACCATGAGATCCCCTTGCACCTAACACAAAATTGATGAGGAATAAATGTGATAACTCCTAATATGTGCTAGGCACAGAGTAAGCATAAAAAATAATTACATTTATTTAATTATCAATGATAGCTTCCTACTGCCTATGTGATTAAAAAAAATGTCCTTTGCATTCAAGCTTACGTATTCATTCATTCAAGCAATATTTATGACACGCCTCTTATGTGCCAGGTAATGTTGATTTCACTTGGAATAAAGGGATGAAAACAAAAGACAAGTTCCTGTTGTCATGGAGCTTCCCTGCCCTGCCCTGCCTCATGGGGATTCGAGAGGATGAAGGAGTAATGCGTGGGTATTAGTCTCTCGGGTGCTGTAACAAAGTATCGCAGACCTGGGGTAGGGCTTGAACATCAGATGTGTGTTTCTCCTGGTTCTGGAGGCTGGAAGTCTGAGTCAGGTGCCAGTGTGGTTGGGTTCTGGTGAGGACCCTTATCCTGGTTTCCTCACACAGTGGAGATAGAGATGGAGACAGAGAGACAGAGACAGAGAGAAAGGGGGGTGGGGAGAAAGCCAGCTCCCTCATGTCTTTTCCCAAAAGGACACTAATCCCATTCATGAGGGCTCCACCCTTATGACCGAATCACCTCCCAGTGGCCCCACCTGGTACTACCATCACAGTGGGGGTGAGGGTTTCAACATATAATTTGGGAAGGCGGACACACCCTGACGGGGGACATACCCTGCAAATGGAGAATACACAAATATTCATTTATCTGCCACCCATTTATCAAGTATCAACTCTGAATGAAGAGCTCTGCTGGAATCTGGGGACACAGGAGTGACCTGAGGCACCCAGATTCCTGCCACTCATGGGTTTTCTAGGCCGTGCTTGCTCTCTGTCCTATCTCAGGTTCCATTTTCCTTCCCCCCTCCTCTTTCCATTCTAGAAAATGTGTTCACAGCATGTTGTATCTATTTCTCTATTAAGGTTTATGACCTTTTTTTTTTTTTTTTTTGGCTTACAAGTTAGTGTCTTCCAATAGACTGGGAGCCCCTCAAGGTCAGGGACAGGGACTTAATTGTTTCTGTATCTTACCAAATTCTCCCCTCCCCCGGCCCTCGAGCCCCACTCCCCAGAATGCCGCCTTGCACAGAATGAGCCCTCTGTTAATATGTGTGGAATGAATGGATACATTTTGTAATGTCACTCCTGTGTTTAAAACTCCCAATGGCTTCCCACGCTGTACTTAAAGCCCAGTTCTTTACCCTGGCCTCTCGCCTGCCCACCTCCCCACCTCTCCAGCATTGGATAACACCATCCCCTCCCTCACCCCTGCACAGTGGCCTCTCTGTCTTTCCTTCTGTTTCTGAAAACAGCTGAGTGGTCTTGTCCTCCCAGAATTCACACTTGCTCTCTGATGTGCTTCCCTTTCCCCTCGCCTGGCTTCTCTTCATCGTTCTCACTGACGCCTCCTTCGAGAAGCCCTCTCTGACCACTTCCTTGAACTGGCCTCTTCCTAGCCATCCTCTTTCCACCTTTTCAGGTTGAATTTCTTTCATAGCACTTATCATTGTGTGACATCATCTTATACATAGAACAGTGGATCCTAAGCAAGTACAGTGTTGCCTTCCCAGGGGACATGTGGCAATGGCTGGAGACATTTTTGGTAGACACAGCTGGAAAGAGGGTGTTCCTGGCTTCTAACGGGTAGAGGCTGGGATGCTGCTAAGCATTGTGCAGTGCACAGGACAGCGCCCCCACCTAGCAAAGCATTATCTGGTCCACAGTGTCAGTATGGCCAAGACTGAGAACTTCTGGACTAGACCGTGTGCTCTGAGAGCAGGGGCATCTTCTGTCTTGTTCTCCCCTGTACTCTCACAATCTCAAATAGCAGCTGGCAGAGAATACGCCTTTAACACGTGCTTGTGGCATGGATAAATAAAGTGCTCTATTAGAGATATAGGGGGGAAGTGTGACATGGGGACCTCTACCTCATTATTTTTGAATAAATGGAACCTGAATTCAATGCCGTGCCATTAGAGATTCTCTAGTGAAATGATGTTGCTAACTCGTGAGTGATCATGCTGCTGGGACGGGGTGGGAGGCTGAGAACTGGGGAGCAGGGGGGCTGCTTCTCTCACCTCTATCCCTGAAGATGCTGTGAGCTGCACATTCCCCGCCCCCCACTCCAGTTCAAGGGACTTCAAGTAAGGATAGCACCCATCTGTGTCGCAACAGGAGCATTTTTCAAAGGTTTTTCCAGGAAGGGAAGAATAAAAAAAAATAATAATAAAAAGCCTGATTTAATGATAAATAATCATGCTCTGCCTCTGACATTAAAGGGCATCATTGTCTCAGCTCAGTGATGTAAATCATCATAATGGACGAATCCTTTACAAAGTAACATGGAATTTAAAAATGGAAAATATGAGGACCTCGCAGGATGACTGTGAAAATCATCCGTTTATTATCTAGGTGTGCTTAATAGTCTGCTGCCTGATGAAGAATCATTTGCTAACCCCGAGGAATGGCTCGTTTTCCAATTCAATCACTCAGGCTAGCACTGCCTAGGACTGCACTTCCCTCCCCCTCCTACTTCCTCCCCCTCATGACTTCTTTTGTCACTGTCTAGAGAGAGTCCTATCACAGCCATAACTTCCATGAAAACATCCACTAAGCAGTTTCAGAAGAACAAGGTAGGTTCACCATGAGCCAATGCAGTTAGCAACAAATCAGTCTTTAATTGGTGAGAATGACTCATTTGAAAGGGATTATTAGCCGAATGTTAATTGATTAGTGGAACCAAAGCAATTAAGGTGAACAGAGCCTTAGCCTTTGCCCACCCATCCTTCGTAACGGGCATCCTTCCACCATGTGACTTGCCCACATTCAAGGTATGAGCATTCCAAGTCCACGGAGAAATAGTTTTCTTCTTACAGTTTCCAAAATTTTGTAAGAGGCTTTGAAATCCAGAAATGCAAATTGCATGGGTGAAAAAAAGACAACCTCCTACTTTATATGCTTGTATCAGACTGGATCGACAAGGTTTTGCAGCTGTAACAAACAACCCCCCAAATCTTAGTGACTCCGCATATCAAACATTTGCTTTTTGCTCTTGTTCTGTGGCCAGCATGAGTTGAGGGTAGCGGGTTGCATGGGTTGCATGCCCATGAAACTAACCCTGCCTAGTAAACAGCCCCCGAAACAGGATGACTTACAACAAGAACTTGGTTTTCACTCACACTGAATATCAAACATGAGGTGGGGGCACGGGGCTCTTCTGCTCCTTGTTATCACTAAATTCTGTGGAAGTGGGGAAGTTGTTTCCTACCTTGAACTTGGAGGAAGAGGAGAACTGAAATGGCTGTGAGCGACCCTGCTTCTTACCCCAATGCCAAATGCTTCTATAATTAAAGAGTGCTAGTCACCCTCCTCACTCCATAACTGATGGCATGACGGAGGTCTGATTATGTGCCCGGATCCATGCTGATCATGTCATGTGCATTATTTCATTGGGTTTTCATAACAACTCTGAAAAACAGAGAGCATTATAGATCCCTGTTTCTGAAATGAAGCACAGAGTCATTAGGTAAATTGCCCAGTGTCAGATCTAGTAAAGTTGCTGAGCTGGGTTTGAATTTAAGCTTGTTTGACTGGGCAGCCCACACTTAAGCAGTACAGGCTACCAGTCATACTTAAATAATAACCCCTGTCTTGCCATTCAGGGTCTCCCGACATGGAGCAGATGTAATGCTGGTAGTTCCCAATTTCCAACATGATTTTATAACACATGGACCAACATTTTTTTTTATTTAATGGTTATATATGTATGGGGCACCTGGGTGGCTCAGTGAGTTAAGAATCCAAGCGACTCTTGATCTCAGCTCGGGTCTTGATTTTAGGGTTGTGAGTTCAAGTTCCATGTTGAGCTCTATGCTGGGCGTGGAGCCTACTTAAAAAAAAAGTTATATATTTATTTTAATGTGTATTTGAATAAGATATACCATGGCCAAATCATAATCTAATAGATGTTATTGCTTAAGTTGATGCTTAACTAAATTTTTAAGTTTAAAATTTGTCAACTTTTAAATAGAATATAAATATAATAAGACTACTACACAGATGCAAAAAAAAAATGTGAAAGTGGTATATTAACAGAGGTTTGAAAATACTGATTTTTTCCATGCAATGATTCAGTTAAGCAGCCTGATATTTGCTAAGACTGTCCATGGGCTGGGGAATACTCAAACATCACCTGCCTTCTAATCATCCCCCCTCCCATGGCTAAGAACTTCCTCCTCTGTGCTTCTTGAATAGTTGAGGACAGATCATATTGTCTAGAAGTTGTCTTCCCCATTAGACATTAGACCAAGAACCTCTCATGGAGTTTTAGTAATCTATTCATCTTCTAGTTCCTGGCCTAGGTGGACATTTTTAAAGAAAATCATGGGCCTTACTTTTGAGGAGTCTGCAATCTAGAATACCAGCAGTATTCTTCTACATGTAACAAATAAAATGTCCAATTCAAACTGGCTTATAGAGGGATTTAAAAGCTCATTTAACTGAGAAACCCTGAGGTAATTCATACTTTAGGGAAGGTTAGACCTAGCAGATAGACAGTATGACCAGGAACACAACTTCTTTCTCTCCCAAAGCCACCTTCCTGTGTGGCCACAAGACGGCAGCTAGAAGACCCTGGAGTTATATACTTCCTCATTTACATCCAAAGTAAAGAGAAAGTGTTTTCTTTCCCTGTCTTTCCCAGTAATTGTATGTCATTACTGTGTTAGAACATATGACACCATATGCCAAATTCCCAAAGCAATCTCAGTATTCAGAGGCTTGAAATGGGCTGATGGGCTTGACCCAGACCACCTGATCTACTGCTAGACCTGGAAGGGAGGTCTGGGTTCCCGAATCCTGTGGATCTCTATTGGAAACAAGGGGACAATAGGAAGGGGAGGGCAGGGAGGGTGTTGGAAGGCAGCCAGCAAATAGTCACTCCAGGCAGATAATGAGAAACATAAACCTGACTCCACTGAACTTGAAGCATTTTGTAACTATTATTTAACACACCCGCGTCACCTTGAAGTGACTACTTTGTCTTTGTCCAACCACAGGCAGGCTACCATTGCCTTTAAATCAGGTAACCTACAAGTCCAGGATTGAACTATAACGCATCCTTCCTTATGCTACATTCCCTTCTGCAGGATTTGGGTTGGCATTGTATCCCCCCGGCCCCCTTTCCTGGTTTCGTTTTGTGTACCATGAAGATCATGAAAAAGCTTAATTCAGGACACAACTCTTATGTTCTCAACTCTATAGCAGATCCTGTTTTGTTTCATCCTGTTAAAAACGTCTTCCCCAATTTATCTTTCAATTTATTTTTTTTCTGGGTGTTCTTCCAATTTAAAAATATGTTGAGATTATTTTTAGATCCTAGTCATTAGTGCTAGGAGACTGTTTTCAAACAGAGTTATTCTTTTTTCTCATTTGTTCAGTATTTGATTCCTTATTTAAAGTGCTTTTCTCCTCTCAGGTTTTCTTTCGACAAATCTAAACCTTGGGAGGAAATAGGGAAAAGGATCAATTCTCCATACTTTTGGAATTGCAGGAAAAATGTATCCTACTATTTTCTGACGACTTGGCACATAGGTTAAGAGGTCACAAACTGGGGCACCTGGGTGGCTCAGTCGGTTGTCTGACTCGATTTTGGCTCAGGTCATGATCTCAGGGTCCTGGGACTGAGCCCCCCCATCAGGCTCTGTGCTCACCAGGGAGTCTGCTTGAGATTCTCTCTCTCTCCCTCTCCTTCTGCCCCTCCACCCCATAAATGAATAAATCTTTAAAAAAAAAAAAAAGTCACAAACTATGAAGGCCCACTGTTCAAAAAAGATCCAAGATTTAGTTTGTTTAAAATCAATGTTTTTAACATGTGTTTAAAATAAATGTGTTGCCAATTTTTTTTTTTTTTTAATGAAAGGCCTCATTTAAAACTCAGGGTGTTTCACATCCAAATCCAGATTTGATTTGAGAACACCAAGGCCACTGTCCCAAATGGCAGCAACTGGCTAGAGCTTCCATCGTTGGAGTTCACAGCCCCCAACGTGGCTACTCATTCAAGACTCAGAGTCCCCAGCGTTCTGGGCCCCATGAGCAAGGAGAGGGACAGGTTCTTACTGAGGAAGGACAGTGGTACCAGTGAGTCGTCAGAACACAGTCTTGCCATTGGAAGTCTGGAGGTGGTGTCTGTGACATTGGCCCGCCTGTAGCCCGCTCCTATCACGCAACTATTAGGACTCTGCCTGGATGGGAATCCACATTCCACCATTTGGTAATTCAGTCACCATGGGCAAGTTGCTTGTTTTCTCTAAGCCTCCATCCTTGTTTGTAAACTAAGGACCATGTTTGAATCTATCCGTAGGACTGTATGAAGATTAAAGGAATCTGTGAGTTAACAGAGCATGTAGCATAGTGCTTACCCAGTAGGGAAAGTCCCGTGAAGGTTGCCTTATACTCTCTTCACCATCATCCTCACCATCATCCTTAACTCTCTCCACTATCCTATTATTATTAATACTGCTATTTTTGGCCCATTTTAATTGTCCATACTAGTAGTTTCCTTTCCCGAATCTCCTTTTTCCATAGCCTCATTTCATTTTACTTAGCCCATTTCACATCGCACAAAGCCACAGAGAGCCCAAGGGCTGGGTCCCAGCTCACACTACAAGCCAGAATCTGGAGTTCATGGAACACCATCTTGATTTCTGTTACTTGTAAAAAGGCCAGAAGCCACTAGCCTCTGATCTTATTGTCTGCCCCATAATGAAATCCTTACTCTTAAAATCTCGGCCACGTTCTCATGGAGCAAGCACCTCCTCAGGTCACTGGTTAGCGCCCCCATTCGCCTCCCACAGGAAGTGCTTGCTGAACTGCCCGTCTAAGTGGGGAGCATGCCTGCCGGGAAGATGGAGGAACTGAAATCCAAAGACCAGGGAATAGCCTGTTTTACACTATGATATTGTGTTTCTGGATGAAGAATCTTACAAAAATAAAAGAAGCTGCTGTGTCTCTGTTTCAACCTCAAGAGAAATCTGCACAGTGTCGTACTTAGGATCACGGGCTCCAGAAACACAGACCTGAGCTCGGACCCCATGTACACTACTGACTGGCTGTGTGGTCTCAGGCACGTCCCTTTGACCCCTCTACACCTCAATGTCCTCATCTGTACATAGGGGATGATATCAAATCCTCCCTTGTGGGATCAGCTTGAACAGCCCAGGGCATGGGCAGAGCAAGGGCTGTTAAATCATGTGCTATTCTTGTGACTAATGTAAATGCTGGAATCAGTTATCTCTGTTTAACACCCGTGTCTCTCTCCCTGCCCTGCCTGCCCTGCCCTGCCCTGCCCTTCTCTTCCCTTTCTTCCTCTGATGCTGTGGAATAGCACTGGGATTGAGCAAGGCGTGGGGGTGGCGGTGGGTGGCAGGGAGAAAGATTTGAAGACAATCTATCGAAACTGTTTGCATTTTTCTGGGGAAAGGGGTAAACGTATCTCAGCAGCATCTCCTTCCCCTGGAAGGTAGTGTCAGATTCCTACTCCCGGGCCCCACTCCAGACCTCCTGAATCAGAAACTCTGGAGGGAGCTGTCTGTGCTTTCACAAGCCCTCCGGGTGATTCCGATGCAGGCTAGTTTGTGAGCCGCCAGTGTTAGTGAAAGTTGTGACCCTGCTGATGTTGGATCTGGTTCGGTTTTGCCTTCTTTCTTCCTCCCTCCCCCCGCCCTTCCTCGACAATTCCAGGTGATCCTAGTTAGCACTAAATTTCTTCCTCTCGTAACGAGGAGAAAAAGCATCTCTTCCAATAATTCCTCCTTGTGATGAATATGTGTCTCCACTTTCCATTTTTTAAAATCCCACGAAGGTGTGCAGTGTGGCTGGCCTTTAGCAATTTCAGCAAGAACTCATCAGAAGTCCAGGTGACATTGTGTTGGGGGAAGAGGTGTGCCCTAATTTCCTCTGGCAGGTAAATCTGACTGTCTCTGGGACTAAACTGAGTGCTCAATGGGGAAGAGAGGAGGCTTCCTTTGTATGGGAGGTAACAGTTATGTATCCAAAGACTTGGTTGATTTCAGGCAAATAAATAATTAGAAACAAAGTCTCATTGAAGTTACTTGAAGGAATTTTGGGACCTGAGTATACTTCCAACTATCTCTCTTCTTCCTTCTTCTACAAAGAATGTGAGATGACAATCAATAAAGATAGAAATAAGTGGTGGGCGCCTGGGTGGCTCAGTCGTTAAGCGTCTGCCTTCGGCTCAGGTCATGATCCCGGGGTCCTGGGATCGAGCCCCGCATCGGGCTCTCCGCTCAGCGGGGAGCCTGCCTCTCCCTCTCCCGCTCCCCCTGCTTGTGTTCTCTCTCTCGCTGTGTCTCTCTCTGTCAAATAAATAAATAAAATCTTTAAAAAAAAAAAAAAGATAGAAATAAGTGGCTCCTGGCTGGCTCAGTCAGTGGAGCATGTGACTCTCGATCTCAGGATTGTGTGTTCAAGTCCCACGTTGGGTGTAGAGATTGCTAAAAAATACAATGTTAAAAAAAAAAGATAGAAATAAAATAGTATCATGAAAGTAAGGGAGGGGGAGGGAGGAATGAGAGGCTCATAATGAAGGGACAGATCAGTCGTACCGGGAAGCCTAAGCTAAGAAGAGCTACCACAACGGAGTGCGAAGTGCAACTCAGAGGTTCCTGGCTGCAGAGGCAAAAAGGGAAACATGATGAGTCAGAGCCTCATTCTCTAATGAGAAAGCAGACACATTCATCAGGACAGACAAACTATTTCCTAGCACTAGACTCAAAGACAAATTTATTGTGGGGGACCTCACATAAGGTACATGAGTATGTATATTTAACACAGATCTCCAGTGTTAGCCATGGGATTTATCTGCCTTTTAGGGAAGTAAATTTCAGAGCTGAGCAGGTTGACAGTGTCTCTTCAAATTTACAGTGTGAATGTGCAGTAAAGTAGCTGCTTCCCCTACCACGTTTTACTGGACCGTCTATCAATATTTGATCAAATTGGGCCAAAGTTTCAAACTGCCCTTAAATTATACCCAGAGAAAGTGCTTGTACATGCAGAATGCCTGCATGGGCTTCAAAATTGAGTCCTGTGAGCTGGAAGCATCTTTTAAAAAATATATCTACACCATTTTCTCCAGTCTCAGTCCTTCCTTAGGATGCTTATCATGTAAATCTGCCTGCAAAATCCATAGTGGCTCATAAAAATGCCAAGCACGTTGGCTCATTTCATATACAGGCACCCAGGTTTTTGATGCAAAATTGTGTACTTAATTGTACACACATCGAACGAGAATAATGTTCCCGGAATATAAGTGTCTGAGTAAAGGAAGAGTAGCTTTGAGTGAGCCTGAAGGTCCATTGAGATGATAAAATGTCACCTTTGCTCTGCCTACATCTTCAGTATTTTAATGGAATAATTACATGAATAGGTCCGTGGTTTTATGACCATGGAGATGCATTATTTGTTCTTGCTTGCCTTTTTATCTAAACTGGGTTTCTAGGACTCTGATGGAAAATGCACCTCTGTACTCCTCTCAGTGTTTCCCAATCCCCCTCACTCCCTTCAAACGTGAATTCTTACGTCCTGGGAATGTTTTCCCCTCCATCCTAAAACACTATGCTCCATATTCGTCAGATCCCAGGAAGGAAGTCCTGCTGTAATTATAAAACAGTAATGTCAATGGATGTATTGCTATGGTTTGTTGGTGTGATAGTTTGTCTTCATATACAAGAACCTTTAAATGTCCAATGTGAGACACTCGGGGTTTATGCTCATGACCTTTCAGAGGAGGTTCCTACCCCTGCGGTCACATATATAAACCATAGAGCCCTAACCCAGTGGGAAATGACAGATATTGCAAGAGGAGGCAGAATTCTATCCAAGTATCCTTCCTCTGAGTTAAGTATTAAGGTCTCAATATACACTTCAGGGTTCAGTGATATTTCTCCCTTTGTTATCTCAAATATTAATCAAATGATTTTTGGAAATTACATTTTTTGCCTCTACCCAGTGGTACATTTAGAAAACTAGATGTTTTAAGTGTTGGAAGATGTGACAGTGGTGTTAATATAAAGCTACCCTAGTTCTGTACTGTACCCTTGAGTTACAGTACCGTAGTTTAAGTCTTGTTGGTTTTTTTTTTTTTAATAGTTATCAAGTTGTCATGGTTCAAATGTCATTTTTGTTCCTTATAGTTAAAAACAGCAACAATAGTGAAAGGAGTTGAAATGAATATCTATCTAGTAGTAGAACCCAACCTGTGGGAAAAAGGAATATCAAGGAAATTTCTTCTCCCCGGGGTTTGCAAGTATTTTGGAAATTTTCTGCTGTTTATGGACAGGCAAATTGTCCACTAAAAAAATAGCACATTGGTGAGCAATCTGTGAGCATTCAGTGTGGGGAATGTGACTGGACTGTTTTCCTGTGTGCCCTCTGTTTGCACCGTTAGTGTTAAATGTCTGTCAGGCTTTCCATTGTAGTCACCGGTTTTCTGGGATTTATTACTCAGCTTTAAAAACTGGCTCCAGGCTACAAATTGCCATAAAGGGGAGGCCATTTGTTTTTTGGGTTTTGTTTTTTCCTTTTTCTTTTCTTTCTTTTTTTCTGAAGTAGTGTGGGCAAGAAGGACAGAGAATTCATTCCATTCTCTTATTTATTTATTTATTTTGAGTGAAAGAAAATATGGCCGTAGTTATAACCAGAGTGTACGGTTTGATATTTTACCAAAATAAATACATCCATGAACAATTATCTTATCTTAAAACTGTTGGACGGTGCTGAGGGGCAATTGCTGTGAGTCAGGCCCAATTTTGTGTTTTTAGGAGGAGCCAAATCATACGCTCTTTTTTTAATCTGGTTTTTCCTGATGTGTGTTTTGAGGGAAATTTCCTTCCTTGGATAAACCTTTATTTTGCCCCTCAGAACCAGGCATATGTGAAAACAGGACACATAAAAATAATTAGTCCCTGACCTCAAAGAGCTCGTGATCTAGGTGGGAAAATGACGTTGAGCCAATGGTCTCCTAACATTTTGTGCTTGCCTTGCCTTGTAGGTAAATGTTAAACAGGCAACCCTAGAATTTGCATATTATGCATTTATTATATGCATGTGCCCCCGCACAAGTAAAAAATGTGCTTTATTAAAATATGTTCAAAATGGACATTTTAAAAGAATGAGATATAAATAATATATATTTATATTCTATATTAGTACATATAATATATTACATAAGTATGCATAAATACATAATAATTATACATATGTGTACATATATCACATATATAATTTTATTCTGCTTAGCGTATTTTTTAGAACTCTGGCTTTTATCTTAAAAATTTTTATAGTGAGCAAACTGATTGAATATGGTTCATAATTTTTGAAGATCTTGGTTTAACACTTCATGATTCATTGATTCAAATGTCTGGTTGTAAGTTTTATTTTTTTTTTTAACTTGGATTAAATGACTGTCCTAGCTGAGATACCCACACAAGAATGCATGAATCCAAATGGATACCATTTTGCTTAGGTAATAAAATATGTATATCCACTCACATAGGAACACCTGAGCTGCCTTGCCTGCTGATAGGCTGAAATTTAAGGAAGGAGCAAAGGGTCACATCAACCTTCCACCTCAATGAACTTCCTCTCCCCACTCACGTTATGTTCACTCACCTGATAGATGATGTGTTCACATCTAGAATGAGTCAGGGCTCCAGTGTCAACACATGTCTTATTTTAAGGTAAAAATTACTGTTTTTTACACACAAAAAAAGTGCAAGTTCAAGTTCACATATGTTCTTTCTCTATCAAAATAGATCCTCTTTCTTACCCCTGAGCTACCTGCAAAGTGCCCCAAAGGAAGACTGATTATACCCTAGACCCCCTTCCACATGTGGGAGGCTGTGATGCGGTAGCTTCTTGCTTCTAGGTGTCCCATGTGCCCTGCACATGCTCTTGGTCACTTTTTTCTAAGCAAGAAATTACTTCCGGCCCCACGTCAGTGAAACCAAAGCTCTCCCTCACAGCACACACGCAGAGTTGCTTGGATTCATGGCAGAGTGCGTGAGTACAACCATCACTGGGGCCAGTCTGAGATCAGGTTCGCAAGAAGGCAAATAGGTTTTCATTATGCCTGCATTTCCCATTGCTTTCCTGTACACTGTCCTCTCTGTGACACTGCCTCACACCCCAACAACTGTAGCCCTAAGATTCCTGCACAAGGAAGGCTCTCTGAGCATCCTCTCATATGCCTTTAAAAAATAATAATAATAAAAAGACAAGTCAGTGAAACTTCCATTGTTCTTATGTCAGAAAAAAATGAGCCATGTTTGTTGTGGCATACTTAGAAAATTCAGGAAAGCAAGACAATAAAAATTAACTATCATATCTACATATAATACATTGGTAACAGGGTGTTGTTTTGCCTTTTTGCCTTCCTCTACGTTTTTATGCTTTTTTAATGAAAATATTACTATAATTAAATTTTATTATTGTGTAAAATCCTTCCCTTTTTTTTTTTCTTTAAGGTTTTTTTTTTTTTTTTTTTTTTAGAGAGAGAGAGCACACGAGCAGGGACGGGGAGACAGAGGGAGAGAATCTTAAGTAGTCTCCACACTCAATGCGGAGCCCCACGCAGGGCTTGATCTCATGACCCTGAGATCATGACCTGAGCTGAAATCAAAAGTGGGACACCCAACTGATTGAGCCACCTTGGCACCCCATGATTTTTTCAAATTTTAAATGGTACTCTGGAACCTCATTTAGAATAACAAAACCACCTTCATTGAATAGATACACTCGAATTCATTAAATCAATCTCCTATTGTTGGATATTTAGGTTGTTTCCAACTATTTTGTTACCACAACCATGTTCTAATGAAAAAAAAAAAAGTAGCCAAGTATTTGAACACATCTACGATTATTTTCCTAGGATAACTTCTAAAAAGTAGAATTATTGAGCCAAAGGATGTGTTTGTGGGTTGAGATGTACTTTCCATAATTACTTTAAATTATATGCTTGGGGGCACCCGGGTGGCTCTTTCAGTTAAGCGTCTTGACTCTTGATTCGGCTCAGGTCATGATCTCAGGGTCTTGGGATCAAGACTGTGCACTCAGGAGGGAGTCTGCTTCTCTCCTCTTCCCTCTCCCGCTGCCCCTGCCTGCGCACATGCATGCACACTCTTTCTCTCTCTCTAAAATAAGTAAATCTTTAAAAAATAAAAAATAAAGTATATGCATGAATGCATAGGTATCCATAGGTATACACACATATTTCTATATCCCCACATATATTCATATATATATAAAGAAATAGCTTCATCCAATACATATAGTTCCACCATATATGCCTCTACAGTATGTATACCTTTGATACCTTATGTAGTCTTAGTAGTTGAGAAAAAAAAATGTTTCTTAGGGATAGTGATGGCTACACCATCATCATCACTAAACTGAAGCCTGAGTAACAGCTCATGGGAGGAAGGAGGGAAGGTGAAGAGGACAGCATTTTCCAGGTAAAGGTTTGGAAGGGGTGAGAATATGTTGGGTTCAAGGTACCCGCAAATAGTTTGCAGGGACTGGAATGCAGGTAGAGAGAGCTATATGGACTTTATACTCTGCAAGCAGCACAATGGGGGCATTAAAGATTTCATTCAAGTAGAGGAGTGAGTGGTTAGATTTCTTTAAAAAAAATCACAGTGGGGTCACTGGTAGAACCTTGACCCAAGATGACAGCTCAGGGGAAAGAGCAGGGATGCTGCTGACGTGCAGGTGAGAGGGCAGTGGGTCAAGATGGAGGGTATGGCAAGAGGATGGGGACCCAGGAACAATTGTCAAAGCCACTAAGACACAGACAACAGAGTGCAGGCCATCTGCGGGCTCCTCTCTGCTTTGGACTCAATTTAGGGCTTTTGTGGGAAACATTGATAGTAGATAACAGATGTGGGGCACTTGCTCACACATATGGGGTATTACTGTGAGGACTGAGAGGATCATTTTCATGAAAGCAAAGCTCACTGAATTTCCTGCTGCATCTTCCTTCACCTGGACAGCTCAAGTGAGAATAATGTGGGTTTATCCTTAGAATGAACTTCTATGGAAAACACATCCCACCTGTGGCCGTCTTTAAACCATCTGCTTGTTTCAATTAAGAGATAGCAATGTGGGCAACAGATTGCTATGGTGGGAACCCTGTTAGCAGTGTTTGATGACTCACTGAGCCACACGTTGGGGGTGTATTTTCTTGACCTGGAAATTATGACTTCTAGATAGGAGGTGGAAGATGACCTTGTTTTCTCTGCTCTGTTCGACTTTATGGTTAGTAGCTTTAATTCTGTGTCACATTGTTTGGTTGAGATGGTGCACTAAGATTGTGCCCCCCCCCAACCCCCGTAGATGTTGGGACAGTTCTCTCAGCAGTCACCACGGTGGCCATTCCAACTGTGAGAAGTGCCAGATACAAGAGTATCTTTTTCACACATTTTCCTGTTCTGGGAAGGTCTTTGTGGGGAGTGAAATGGGTTCCTCCAGCCTGTACCTTGGAGATTACATCATCTTTAGGGCTGGGATCATTCATTGCGATATGTCAAGAGCCCAGACAAGGGACACAAACGAACAAGCAGGTAGGTGTAACCATGAGATGGTAGGACTGTGATGAACTGAATGGTACTTGCTTTTCTTCCAGAGGCAGCTGAGAATGTGAGCCCAGGGTTGCTGGATCTCCTGATTTTTTAGTTCATTCAAAAATGTTTTTCAATTGACCTATTGCAAAGACTCTGTATAAAACCCGTGTGAATTATCAAGCATGCTAACAGAGGGAACCCCTAAGAGCTCACCACTCAATCTAATAGAATATTACCGATACTGTTGAAGTTCCCTGTGTGACCCTCCCCTGTCAAAGTCACCCTGCCACCTGCAGCAGGCACTTGCCTGAACTGGGCATTTGTAATCCCCTTGCTTTTCTTTCTAGTCGCACCACATGTGTTTCTCTCCCCCAACGAGATACTCTTGGGCTCGCTGCGTAGGTACAATGAGGCAAGTACCAAAGTATTCACAGCAACATTACTTGTTTTAGCAAAAAACTAGAAACAACCAGGTATCTACTAAAAGGAGAATATAAAAATAAATCATGTCCTAGTCATGCAGTGGAATACCACACACGCATAGCAATGAACAAACCAGAGCTATAGGAATCATACAGATGGATCTTAGAAAGAAGTGTGTTGCACAGAGTAAGTTGCAGACATGTATTACAGTATGAGTGTATTTCCGTATGCGTTTCAAAGTGAGGGAAGCTTTTCTTTTTCTTAAGGAATTCTGGAACCTAGGAGTTACAGCGATATATACTAATTTTTTTTAAATGTTGGAAAGTAATTTATTGTATTAAAAAAACGACTGCTGTGGATGCCAGGTAAAATGTGTGTTGAGATGAAATCTTTCCTGGGAGCTATTTGCTTCTGACCTCTGCTCTGAGGCCTTAGATCAACTCTTGTTTTGTCATCCTTATAGGGTAAGAGGTTAGAACTGTCTTGCTTTGGTATGTTTTCAGACTTTGGGGTCTGCAGGGGATTAAAGTAAAGGACAGAATATAATAATAAGGATGAGAGTAACTGTGAGAGCCAGGACATTCCAAGTGAGGACTCTGCCTCTGTAAGCCAACAAATCAAGACCAAACACATCGGGATTCAGGAAGTAGTTAGCAGTAGGTCACACAGGTAAGCTGCAAATCAGGTAGGCGACTCCCAGCAGTATCAAGGTGGGGATTTGGCCCAATACCTGTGCTCCCGGAGAGAGCTGAGTTGCCATAATGTTAGTAATTCACATTTACAAAGTACTTAGGATGCATCAGTTACCTATAACGTTAAGTCTCATGACCCCTCCATAAGACAGGTAGGATTGTCAATACTGGTTCTGTCTTACCAGTGAGGACATGGAAGCACAGGGAGAGAGAGCATGTGGTTTCCCAAAGCTGCACCACCAGTAAGTGGCACAGTGGAGACTGGGATGCAGGCTGCCCCCCTTGAAGTGTTTGCTCTTAACACTATGCTAAACCACCTCTTCTTATCTCCTCTGAATGCTTGGGTTTTCGTGAGGATGCATACAAAGTAAATTTACAGATGACACTATTCTTAAGGTTCTCAGTTTCACTCGAAGTAGAGCACTGACTTAAAAAATAATCAACCTGAATCTTGCCTAAAAGGAAACTTACAGTTTCATCTTTCAAAGAGAAAATTCTAGCTCAGTTGGCCAAGAAGCTGAGATCAAGCATGGTAGTGGTTACCAAGAATTAACAGAAGGTTTTCTGGGCTCCTGGTCAGTGTTTTTTTCTGGTGGCCCTTTACACTTAGCTCTATCTAGTCTAATGTGATACAGACAGAGATATTTTTAAATGAGCTGCAGTCTGTGAAAAGTTTCTCTCTGGAGTCAATGGACACTGCTTTTCTAAAATAAAAATTTCTTTGTTTCTTTTGGCTGTAAAAGGAATACACAGATATTGTGAAGTAGAAGAAGGAAATTAAACATTACCCACAGGCATCACCACTGTTAATATTTGAACTAGGCCTTTTCAAAAGCTTTTTTCCATACAGACACATGTAATATAGACAATACAGTTGCACAGAGGATGGGTTAATACAGTAGAGTTTTATGATCTAGTTTTTGCTTGATATTTATAGTGAGTATCTTTTCCCATCAATAAAAAAAGGCACACACAAGAGATTTTAATGATTATAAATATTCCATTGTATCGATGCACCATATTTGCTTAAGCTACTTACTTACCCACTTGCTGGGCATGTAGCTTTTTTAAAACGTGTTCCTGGGGACGTCTGGGTGGCTCAGTAGGTTAAACGTCTGCCTTCGGCTCAGGTCATGATCCCAGGGTCCTGGGATCAAGTCCCGCATCGGGCTCCTTGCTCAGAGGGGAGCCTGCTTCTCTCTCTCTTCCTCTGCCTGCCGCTCCCCCTGATTGTGCTCTCTCTCTCTCTCTCTCCCTCTCTCTCTCTGAAAAATAATTAAAATCTTTGAAACGTGTTCCTGTTCTAAACAACACTGCGATGAACATCCTTGTGTTCAGATCCTGGCACACTTATCTATTTATCACGTGAGATAAAATCCTAGAAGTGGAATTCCTAGGGACTATGCCTGTTTTAAGACTTTTAATTCTTAGTACCAAATTGCCCTGAAAGGAAAAATGTGGTGACTAGCATGTAAAGGGCTGGCCTCCTATGATTGAACACTCACTAGCTTTAAAAGAGCTACTGCAGCCTGTCACGTCGGGGCCCTGTAGGTCCCCTCTGATGTAAATCAAAACATTTGAGTTAACAACATTCAGCCTTGTCAGTCACCCACAAATTATAGGAGGCCTCCTCTGTCTTTGTCAATAACAAAAAAAGGAAAAAATTACCCCAAAATGGCATAAAAAATAGGAACCAGACAAGGAGTCACTGAGAGAAGACAAGTGAGACAACAGTGGAAGAATTTCAGATCCGGAGTGGAGTGCATCAGGTGCACTGGATTGTTTGGGTTTAGAGAGAGAGGCGAGCGGCACGTCCCTCTTGCCTGCCTGCGAGGCCCAGCAGGGGCACTCATAGTACCCGAAGAGAACTAGCAAGCGTGTAGAGGGTTCAGATGGTCAGCTACAGAAGGGGGAACCATGACCTTCGTCAGTGGCTAGAAGGTAATTTACTCAAATCTTTCCCTGACACTGTTGATTTTTCTCTGCAAAAAAAATTTCTCCTTTCCAGCTTCTGCAATTCTGTAGCACCACTTGGGAGCATGGACAAGAGAACGTGTTTTGCAAAAGAGGCAAAGATTTTCAGGGGTATGTGGGTCATCTTTGTTTTTGAGAACAATCTTGGTTGTAAAAAGGCAAATAATCCTCATGCCATGTGATTAGTAAAACACACACACACACACATATGCACATTCAAAATGTGTGACTTTAACCTTTATAGGTCTCTCAAAAAAAAAAAAATATATATATATATAGTGACAGGTCTGATCCCTAGGAGCTGGTACTTCTAGAAACTAGCATGGGTTCCTTTGCTCTGCTCTGATCTATCCACTCTGTACATCTTTCAACAAATTCCTTCAAGGGGAAACAAAGCATCCTTAGCAGGCTAAAGTCCAACAAATGTCAGATTCTGAACAACATTACTTTGTGTCTCTATTTAACATTAGAGTGGATGGCTTTTTGACAGGTTTATAGCTGACGAGTTCTATAGTCAGTCATGCAGGACAATTATGTTTGAACTAATTTGATGAATCAACTTGATGTTCTCCCATAGTCCCCGTGGCCTTCATGAACGGATGTGCTCAATTTTCTGCTGGAGGTCAAAAATAAACTTTGAAATTTGGCTAATCCCGTGGCATCCTCGGGACCCGTCTGGTAGAATAATCTTTGGACATAAACTCCTGATGGATGTCGAAAATGGGAAGCACCACTTGGTAAGATCATTAGGACCTTCAGGCCCTCTGTAGGTTCTGAGATCGGGTTCCAGAGGCTAGCCAGCGCCTTGTGAGCACTTGAAT
This sequence comes from Neomonachus schauinslandi, assembly GCF_002201575.2. Classification (NCBI taxonomy): domain Eukaryota; kingdom Metazoa; phylum Chordata; class Mammalia; order Carnivora; family Phocidae; genus Neomonachus; species Neomonachus schauinslandi. The sequence goes on from NC_058412.1 coordinate 129,380,575, forward strand.
AATTTTGTGGTGAGGGAAGCAAAGAGTTCATTCTTGAAGCATTTGGGGGTCAGACCCTGGGGGAAAATTATTTCTCATTGTTGGATTCAGTTTGATAGGGATGTGTGAGAACTGGTGAAGAGGCGTAGAGATTTCCTGAGTTTCTTTTCCCCACGTCCTGAGTAGTTCTGTCCAGCTCCCTGCTTCCCAGAGGCCCGCTAGCCGAGTAGGTCGGTGCCTGGGCCCGGGAAGAAGCCTGCCTCAGCTCTGTCTCATGACTGTGCAATAGTGAGCCAGTCACTTAACTCCTCAGTGACTTGCCTTGCTCGGGGCAGGGGTAAAGGCAGATAATAATCCTTCATATTTCATGGGGTTGTCCTAGGCTTAAATATAACAATACATGCAAAGGGCCATAAACAACGCCTGATTTATGGTGAACTTTCAGATATTGAAAACTACGGCCTGTAGATTAGTAAACTGGTAACTTCCCATGCCCAGAAAGGTAGAGGACTTGATTAATCCAAATAAATTAAGTGAATGCTATCATTTGCATTTATAGCTGGTATTATTTCTTCCAAAACCATTAGCAGAAAAGGATATTTTGCCATCTAGGAGTAAAACTGCATTGCCAAACTGATTCACCCACCCCCCTTTTTTTTTTTAGATTTTATTTATTTGAGAGAGAGGGAACACAAGCAGGGGGGAGTAGGAGAGGGAGAAGCAGGCTCCTAGCTGAGCAGGGAGCCCGATGTGGGGCTCGATCCCAGGACCCCAGGATCATGACCTGAGCCGAAGGCAGATGCTTAACCGCTGAGCCCCCCAGGCGCCCCACTGCTTCCCATTTTTAGAGCTGTGACTTGCTACAGTGTAGGTCAGGTGGCTTACGGCATCATCCACTGGGTTTGCAGCAGACTTCGGTTATTCATTCCATGCACATTTACTAGAGTGTCTCCTCTGCATGCAAGTGTCAGTGTGTGTGGCAAGAGGACAGTCTGGACACAGACAAGCACGACCACTTGCTGCCTATGTGAGCAAGTCGCTTAACCCCTGTGAGACTCAGTGTGGTCATTGTTAAATTGAGAGGAGTATAACCTGCCTTCTAATGCCATCTGTGAGAATTAAATGATCCAGTCTGTACAAAGGGCCTCGGTCAGTGCCCAGCACAGGGAAGGTGCTCCACAAATACTATTTTTATTCCAGGAATTTTTTTTTTTTTAGCTTCCCTCTGCAGTGATCAGAACCTACTTACTGAATAATGAAAGGGAGAATGTGATCATCCTGTGGACAGGGCTATCTGGAGAGCCTAACCCAGGACGTGGAACACATTACATTCTCAACAAATCCTTCTTGAATGAGCCAATGCATAAATGATTTGCTTGAGCTCAAATTACAGTAATAACATGCTGAAGCAGCTCGTGGAAGACAGTGGGTCAAGATCGTTACAAAGATGGCATTTGAAGTGAGATAGAACTAAATTCAAATCCAGGCTTGCCAATACTAGCTAAGTGTCCTTGTACAGCTTGCTTAATCTCTCTGAAGCTCGGTTTCCTCATTTGCAAGTTGAGTGAAGAAGAGCTGTGTTATAGGGTTATTGGCTTATATGTGGTTGATAGATATTGGTTTTTATTATAATTATTGCTAAACAAAGTGTTCGCCCTATAGAGACACTGAAAATTTGTTTATTGGATCTTGTTCATCTCAGGCTCTACACGAGGCCCTAGTCACTAGAGAGAAAGGGGGACAAGATAGGCAAGGCCCCCGACCTGATGGTGCCGATATACTAGTGAGTGAGACAGATGGTACAGCAGAGAAACGTGATCATTTTAGGCAGGGTGGAGCTCCTGGGAAGATAGTAGAGGAGAAGGATATGGTTGGGAGTGGGCAGGTTATTTTGGAAGAGGTGGTCAGGAAAGGTTTCTTGGAGGAGGGACTTGTGAGCAGAGTCTCCAATGAGAGGAGGGAGCCAAGCATGTCAAGATTTGAGAGCAGAGACTTCTAGGCTGAGGCAACAGCAAGTGTAAAGGCCCTGAGGTGGGAATGTTTGCTGCAGAGTTCTCGGTGCTTTGTGAACAAGAAAGAGTATGGCCAATGACGAAGTCCAATGTGGGCTGCTACTATAGAACTTCATAGGCCAGGGTAAAATATTTGGAAAAATATTATGTCAAGTGTGGTGACTAAGCCATTGGTGGATTTTTCACAAAAGGGTGACATAGTCTGATTTCCTTTGCAAGATCGTTACTATGGCAGGTGTGATGAGTATAGGAAGGCAGAAGGTGTTGCGGGCAGACAGGTGAAGAAGCTCCTGTCCAGGGAGAGATGCTCATCGTTGGGACAAAGGAGTGAGGGAAGTGGACATCGTTTGAAGATAGAACCACAGGATAGAGGGGTGAGGCAGAGAGAGCAACACACCAGGCTTCTGTGAGCCCACCACCAGTAGCCTTAAGCATACTAGTTGGCATTCTTACTCTCCAGCTGCTTCCCTGCTGTCCCCTGCAGTGTGCCACCGGGGCGCCCTGTTCTCCATAGCAGCAAGCCTTCTCTTCCCTGGTGAGACTGAGCTGGGATGTCAGGGGCCTTCGACCTGACTCCTGGGAGGTTCGAAATCAGCAGTAGTTCCAACAAAGGAGGGAATGAGGCAACCCCAGCAGAGACAGCTCTCTGGAGTTGCTGTTTTGCTTTGTTTTTTGGTTTCTGTTTTAATTCACTATTTATATGGGCCCCACTTAGTGGCATAAAAGGTTCTAAGGAAACTTGCTCTAAAAATACAAGGGATGATAAAATGCAAACCAATGAACATAAGATACAAGACAGGAACCAAGAAATATAGTGAGTATTTCTCATGGCGTATTAATTGAAATGTTATTTCCCTCTAGGAATATAATATGATAACAAGATCCATTGATTTATTTATTCAACATGTATTTGCCATTCATGGTGCTCTGTGTTGGGATATGGGACAAGCCAGGAAGACAGTGGCCCCTAGTCTCATGGAGCTTACAGTTTAATGGGGAAAACAGGTATCAGAGAAACCCAATAGAATAAAAACAGAATCTATTGGTTTCATAACAAAAAACTGGCTATTTGTATATTGGCAAAGTGTGGCAGACAGATACATCAGGATCTTTTTTATTTTTATTTTTTAGTATCATTTTTCAACCACAAAGATTAGAGTGTGCATCAAATCATTAACATCAGATATTCAGATATTCCTGAACTTAAGGCTGATTCGTAAGTATATATTTTTATATACTTATTAAAAATACCAGTGATTAATATACACAAATACCTACTATCCACTTACACATAAAACGTGTTTATTGGTCATTTGGAAAGACATCTCACCAACAGTCCTTCAGTGTCATCTCTCCAAGTACAAGTTTCCTTCAAGCCCAATAGGAATTCCATTGCTAGACCAGAGGAAAAGGTTGAGTCTCCTGTTCTGTACAGAGCCACAAAGTAGTAAACATTTATGGAGCTACATCTACTTAATTTGACTCATGTATATCCAAGATTTCACATGAGGTTTGGGGGTTGTTTCTTCTTCGCTGAAGTGATTCTGTTCTCTTACCTTGCTTTTTTTCTCAATATAATGAACATTAATTAAGCATCTGCTTTGCACAAGATACTGTGATCAGAATAAGCAAGTCATGTTCTATGAATCTGTCAGAGATGTTTTAAAGTTATTTAAAAATAACTTTTATTTTTCACATTATAAAAGTGATATGTATCTGGAAATCTACATTTCACATGTACTTTTTTTTTTTAAAGACTTTATTTATTTATTTGAGAGAGAGAGAGAGCACAAGACGGGGGACAGAGGGAGAAGGAGAAGCAGATTACCTGCTGAGCAGGGAGCCTGATGTGGGACTCGATCCCAGGACCCTGGGATCATGACCTGAGCCACCCAGGTGCCCCTCACATGTACTTTTAATAATATGTATGTATATGTACATGTGGGGTGAGTGTAATGTATATTCTCTATTTCTAACATATGTGTATATATTAAGATTTAAAATAAGTAAAAATTCACTTTAATTTATATATTATGTATACTCTGTATAATAGAGAGCTATTGATTTTATTGTATTATATGTTATATATTATATTAATATATGTGTTTATAATATGTACATTATATAACTCTATAATACATATTAAGTAACAATATATATTATGTATACAAATATATAACAATACATATATATGTTATACATTATACATTATTATATCACATAAACCTTATATTACAATGTATGGTAGATAGACATCTTTTTAAGGGGATCATACTGCTTATATTTGTTTTCTTTTTGCTTTTTTACTTGAAGTTTTGTAAGTATCATTTTAGCCATTAAATTATGTTTACCATTATAACAGCTGCTGACTATTCCACTGTTGAATATAGAGTGCTATAATGTATTTAACATAGCATGAGTGTACTACCATTCTCCTGGTGTTGAATATTAGAATTATACCTGTTTGTCCTCTGGTCATTCCTGTGGTGAGGGACATCCAGTTAGCTGAATAAGGATTACTTCCTACTGAGGACTTACCAGATGTGGCCGCTCAGGCTGAGGCTTCCCTGCTTATTCCCATTGCCACTTTTTTTCTTAAAGATTTTATTTATTTATTTTATGAGAGAGAGAGAGAGAGAGCACGCGCAGGGGGAGGAGCAGAGCGAGAGTGAGAAGCAGGCTCCCTGCTGAGCAGGGAGCCCAATGTGGGGCTCGATCCCAGGACCCCAGGATCATGACCTGAGCCGAAGGCAGACGCTTAACCCGCTGAGCCACCCAGGCGCCCCTGCCATTGCCACTTTT
>NC_058412.1:129385377-129519016 GCF_002201575.2 Neomonachus schauinslandi
TTTTTTTAAGATTTTATTTATTTATTTGAAAGAGAGAGAATGAGAGAGAGCACATGAGGGGGAGGAGGGTCAGGGGGAGAAGCAGACCCCCCGCCGAGCAGGGAGCCCGATGCGGGACTCCATCCCGAGACTCCGGGATCATGACCTGAGCCGAAGGCAGTCGCTCAACTGACTGAGCCACCCAGGCGCCCACCATTGCCACTTCTGAGGTCAGTCAGCAATGTGCTGTTAAGCTGGGTCCACGAACGCTCAGTAAGTAGATGCGGAAACGGGTCCATGTTTCCTATCACTAAGTCAGATCCATCTGCACCAAAAGCATTCTTTTGTAAGAAGGAAAAATCAAGTCACATTGGTGCTGAGGCGGCAAGACTAGTGAGTGGGGCAGAGTTCTGCCACCATTCTTCCGTGGCTTGCAAGGTGCTCACATGGACCGAAGACTCCGAATAAAAATAAATTTCTTTGAAATTAAATAGCCCTTCGACCAGAGAAACTTTTTCAGATATTCACATCCTCTCCCAAGCAAAGCATTAATCATCACGTGTTTTTACATTCTCTCTTTCCTTCAAGGCTTAGGGCTGTTGGGCAGACCCGGGGCTGTGTTCCTAAGGTCTTCGAGGGCATGGATTTTGACCCACCTCATGGCAGGTGGTTACACGGCTGATTTGTCCAGTGGCGCATTCTCTGAGTACGGCTTTTTGCTTTAATGAAATGAAAATTCTCCTCTCGCCTCTGTGTGCACAGATAGACTTGTCATAGGTGTGCCTGGTGCTGGGGCAGTCAGTTGCCAACAGGACTTGCCTCTGTGCTTCCGGGCTCCCCTCCTCCCCACCTGGCTTCCTAAGATGCAGCAGGTGGCCACGTGCCGAGCAAGGCCGCGTGTCAAGGCAGAATGCCCAGCACTGCTCGATTGGGTCTCCACACACACACCCTACTCTATCTCACTTTGCCACTAATACTGATCTTTGCTCTGCTGATGACTCCCCCACTCGCATGCTTGCGGCTCGGGCAGCATGTTGTGTATAAGGCAGAATCATGTCTGGGGAGAGAGTGACAGTCTGCCCTGCACTGAAAAGGAACTGGTGAGAATTCTGAAGTTGTACTGAAACCTACTTGATCCTTAAAGTTCATTTTGAGTCATGGCCACCAATAAGCCTTTGGGTTTGAGAAGCAGAAACCGAATATGCCAGCCAAGTTTGACCTTCTATCAAGTTTGGGTTTCTTTCTAGGGGAGGAGTGTAGAGTTGCTAATGGTTATGAAGCACCTACCATGTACCTAGCACTGTGCTAGGCATTTTCTTTGCTTTTTCTTGCTGAGTCCTCTCCCTGCCATGGTATTTATCATCTCCATTTCACGAGAGATGGAGCTGAGTCTGAAAGTAGGGACACAATGGCTTAGAAGAAAATCTAAAGCCCTTGCCTGTTCTTCAGGGGTTCCCCCATGCCTACTTCTTGGACTTTGGTTCCTCTCATGGCTTTTAGCTTTCTAAAGAAATTAGGTATTCAGTCCTTTTCTGCCTCAGGACCTTTGTACTTGCTGTTTGTTCCACCTGGAACCCTTCTTCTTCCTGGTTCTGCCTGGAATGTGCTTTTCCTACCATTTCAGCAACTTCACCTCTACCTTGGAACTTACCTTGGCCACCTGAGTAAAAATACTCTGTCACCCTTTATCACCCTAGAGTTTTCCATATTCTGAAATTAGCCTACCCCTCCTGACTTTCATTCATCTACAGGAATATTTCTCAACAAAAGTAGTGACCCTATCTCTCTCAATTCTGTTTTGTTAACACTTGACACAAAGTGTTAGGGGCTCAGCAAATATGTGTTGCACAACTAAATAAATGCAACAGGTATTTACAAAGCACCTGCTAGGTATAATTTGGCACTGTTCTAGGCACGGGTGATACAGCAGTGAACACAAAACAATTAGAGACCCCATTCTAAGAAGGAAAGACAGATGTTAACAACAGAATTAATAAATAAAATCCCAGAGAGTGATGCACCTATGGTAGGTAATGGTGTTGGGGTAAGACGAGCTGCTCTCAGATAAGGCCTATCTGACAAACTGACATTTCCAGAGGGACCTGGATAAAGTAAAGGAAGAAGTCATGCAGATGTCTGGGGAGAAAATCATGCAGATGTCTGGGGAGAAAGCATTCCAAAAAGAAGGAACAGCCAGTGCAAAGGTCCTGCAAAGGGGCAGAAGCATAGTGGTAAGTCTGAAACAGCACCGAGAAAGCACAGCTTTTGCCAAAGGGGGAGGATAGAGGCAGAGGGGAAGGAAGGGGGTGGTTCATGCAAACACATCTGTGTCTTGCTAAAAATTTCAGCCTTTACTATGAATGCAGTGGGATGTTATTAGAGGGTTTTGAGCTAAGGGGAGACCTGAATAAATGAATAAAATCACACAGCTTGAAAGCAATCAACCTAGAATAGAAACTGGGCTCTCTGAGCCCACAACCTGCGCCCCCTCTGCCCCCACCAATGATGAAGCTGTATCTATCCCTACCCACACACTCTTCCCTGTGCATTTTAGCATCTAGGCAAGGCCCACCCCTCTTTTTTTTTTTTTTTTTTTTAAGATTTTAGGTATTTATTAGAGAGAGAGCACGAGCAGCGGGGGAAGGACAGAGGGAAAGGGAGAAGCAGACTCCCCACTGAGCAGGGAGCCCAACACGGGGCTCCATCCCAGCACCCTGAGATCATGACCTGAGCCAAAGGGAGATGCTTAACCAACTGAGCCACCCAGGCGCCTCCACCTGAAGCCTGGTTTTGGTAGCTGAGCCCTAAGCTGGTGGCAGGGTTTGCTTTGTTTTTTTTTTTTCCCTGTTCATGTAGAACACTGGGGTCCACCCTTGCAGCCAGTGACCCCCTACCCTGGCAACTGGGACCAGCTTCTGGCTGATCACAGAGTGGGGCGCACGTTGCATCAGCAACACAGCCTCATGGAACAGCAACTGCGGCGTCTGCTCCCTCCCTGAGTTTGACGCCCTGTAGCCTGGCACGGTGCCAGGTGTGAGTAAATTGGGCCCAGGGTTCCTGTTGTTGTTTTCTATTCACACAGCAGCTGCTTTCATTACCGAGCCATGAACCTGATCTCTCAGGACTGTCAGTCAGCTCTCTCCTCGCCGATACCAAGGGGAAAGGAGACAGGCTAGCCTCTGCAGTGAACAGAGCTCCCTCCCAAGGCCCCACCCAGCGCCTCTCGCACTTCCTACCAGCCAGCACACCAAGCATTTTGCAGAGCATATCAGTGAGGACTCAAGCTTCGAGGGTTTGGAAAGCCATTTGGTTTAAATCAAAAAGATTAATTTGGGGTCCATATCTCTCAAAGGGCAGGGAAGCCTCGGCTTTGGCCAAGTGGGACGTAAGGGACTCCAATGGTATTACCAGAATTAGGTCTGATTCTTTCCCTCTCTGCCTTCTGCTGGAGGCCTCTCATCTCGGGATGCAGCAAGATGCCAAAGCAGGTTCCATCTTAACACTTCAAAACCCCAGAATTACTTTTTCACATTTCTAGTCAACATCTTAGAATTGGGTCTCTCTGGCTCGGAATGGTTCACATACCCAGACCTAAAACAATCACTTTGTCCAGGGCAGCGCAAAGCCCGGATTGGCCACTGGGTCACGGGTTCCACCCTGCACCAGCCTAGGAGTTAGGCCACCTAACTCTTATGAACCAACAGCAGGAAAGGGATAGTTTCTCAAGGAAGATTCGGGTCCGATCACCAGATGCTGGGTAGGTAGATGTCTGCTCTCACTCATTCTCTCAGTTAATTTTAAGAGAACCCTGTGGCATAGTGATGATCCCATTCTGCAGAGGAAGAAGGTGAGGCCCAGAGGGGTTAAGTCAACCAAAAATATACAGCCATTCATTGACAGAGCCGGGATCTGAATATGAATTTGTCTTTCTCCATAATGCATGCTCAAGGGTCTCCTACACTTGAGAGAGGAGAAGTATTAAAATAGGGTCAAGATGATCCTTGAAACCCACCACCCTAGAGCAGCTCCCTGGCATTTGCTCATTTTTTTTTTTTAATTTCAATTTCTTTGATGTACTTTAGGTGAAGTTGGAAACCAGTTTTCCAGGTTATCTGATTACAATAGTGACTCACTCCTAGCAAGTACAGAGAGGAATGTTCTGAAATTATCCTGGAAGGAAATATGCCTCTCCTGGATGGCGGCATATTACCCACGTGTCGGGAAAATCCATATGCCCACAACATGTCTTATATAAATGTGTGGAGGCGTGTTTTAAAAGCATATATATTCATATCCTCCGTGTGTATGTATATAAATCTAGATATTTATCCCTCTGCTAGATTCATAAGCAACCAGTGGTTCACACATTAATTACAGTCTCTTTGGTGAGGAGAAATATTTTCCCTTCTATCATGTTCATTTTATGATCATCTGTAGTTCATCTTTGTAGCAGTCACTAAATCATCTGGCAACACAGTGTTCTGTAATTGTTAGATTGTGCACACATTTTGGCTTTACTTTTGTGAACCTCCTACTCCCTTGCTTTTATTATTTTTTTAAAAGATTTTTATTTATTTATTTGACAGAGAGAGACACAGCAAGAGAGGGAGTACAAGCAGGGGGCGTGGGAGAGGGAGAAGCAGGCTTCCCACTGAACAGGTAGCCCGATGTGGGGCTCCATCCCAGGACCCTGGGATCATGACCTGAGCCGAAGGCAGACGCTCAACGACTGAGCCACCCAGGAGCCCCCCCCCCCCTTGCTTTTATTATTAACAACAATAATTAAGTGCAGGGTGCTAGGCATATATATGATCTCAACAAATTCGAGCCAACTGTACTTGGAAGGAGGTACTACTCTTATCATTATTGTCACAAAGGAGGAAAGCAAGGCTCCAACAATCTGCCTGGTGAACCATGCAGAGTCTGTCATGGAAAGGGGACTCAGACTTAAGTTTCTTCTACTTTCAAGCAGAGTTTCTCAACCTCAGAACTATTGACATTTAGCCAAGCTATTCATACCATACTATTATGGAAGTTAAGAAGGGAAAAACAAGCCAAAACAAAACAAAAACAAAAACAGAAACAAAAAACCAACACTGTTGGTTTTTGGAACACCAAGTCTCCAAGGCTACCAAGGAGGCTATGTAGCTATTAGGTGTTTGGTGGAAAATGTGCAGAAATCTATCCATATTTTAGGTGCATATGTTTGGATCCAACAATTCCTGTAGAAATGCTGGTAAAAAATGTGCAAGGGTGTAAGGGTGAAAATATTCAATACAGCGTTGTTTATAGTAGAGAAGTTGGGAATACTTAAAGGTCCATCAGTAAGAAATCAGTGAAATGAATTACAGTACATGAATCCACTGGGCTACAGGTCAGGATTTCTTTAAAAGTATGCAAAAGCTCTAAATGTAGACACAGGGAAAGGTAAAGATTTATTTTCAATGAGAAGTGAATTGCAAAGGACTGCATAATCCCAATTTGGGAGGAAAAAACTCGGCCTGTGTGTCTACATGGAGGTGGAGTCAGGTGAGCGTATGTAAATTGGGTTATACCTAAGAAATTGCTGGAAAGATATAAACCAAACTGGTAATAGTGATTACCTTTGGGACATTTTTATTGTAGGATGAGGCATGTCCAATTATACTTCATAGTACATACTTTATACTGTGGCTCTCAACAAGGGACAGTTGTGCCCTTCAGGGTACATTTGGCAATGTCTGGACACATTTGGGGGGGGTGTGTGTGTGTTGGGGGGGGTTGTTCTGGCATTTACCAGTGATACTGTTAACATTCTCGGTGCACAGGACGTACACATCCACACAAAGGATTATCCTGCCCAAAAGGTCACTAGTGCCAAGATTGAGAAACCCACTCTATACCCTAGTTTAGTGTTTAAGTTTGTTACAGTAAGCATCCATTAATCTTAAACTTTAAAAAACATTTGCAAAACAAAGTCTCCATTCTGATACCCGAATAAAAACATTGTTGCTGGTGCCTTCAAAAATCAAATAAAAGAAACAATTTTAACATCAAGAGTTTCGCCATATGAACATAATATACTTTTTCTTCCATTAGCAAAACAAATTTTCTCTATTTAAATGTAGCATTTCTGTATATTTGTCTTTCAAAAGAGTTTGCAGTCATCCTTAAGCAAAGCAATCCAATAATATTTATCCCATTTCACAGATTAAAAACTAAGAATTGGGGAAGACTCACTGTTTATACAACCAGCTAGAACCTTGATAAATAATTTTAATAGTTTCTGGAATATTAAATTGCCTGATCTCAAACGTATGTGTTTTGCTTGAAACTGATGGTAAAAAAATCACTATGATTATTTCCACTTCTTTAATTGTGAAACAAAGCAAGTTTCCTAAGGAATCCTTCCTTCTCTGTGAACAGAGTATGTGCCCCCTCATTTCTTCCTCCAAACAGAAATACTTTTTTTTTTTTTTTCCCTCGCAGGGCATTATCATTTCAATTTGGAGATAAAACATCTCTCCTCTCACTTTCTGCTCTGTAGTGTAACCTTGGTGGGTTGTCTTTTGACACATTAAATTTCAGAGTGCAGAGAAGATCCCAAGTGTAACTGAGGAGGTGACAGCTTTGAGTGAGGTTTCTAATAAGGAGGACAGGTGTACTATAAAATCTTCCATGCTCCTCGTGAAGGCAGTAACTTAGCAAGACACTGGCTATGACTAACAGCATGCCGGTGGCTCCAGGACAGAATGTTGTTGCTGACCCAAGGACCAAGCCCTTGTCGTGGGCTCTGTCTTAAGAAACCTCCTCCCGACTCTGAAGTATAAGACACAGAGCTCTCAGGCACCTGGGTGGCTCAGTCGGTTAAGCATCTGCCTTTGGCTTAGATCGTGATCCTGGGGTCCTGGGATTGAGTCCTGCATCGGGCTCCCTGCTCATCCGGGAGCCTGCTTCTCTTTCTGCCCCCCGCCCCACTCGTGCTCTCTCGCGCGCGCAAAAATAAATAAAAATACATTTAAAAAAAAGACACAGAGTTCTTGGAGCCACCACAACTTTTAGAGATGCACACTGGCCTACTGATATGTGTTTGTTTGACTTAAACTCTACTTTGGGGGGGATGCCTGGGTGGCTCAGTCGGTCAAGCATCTGACTCTTGATTTCAGCTCAGGTCATGATCTCAAGGCCATGGGATCCATGCTTAGCAAGGAGTCCGAGATTCTCTCTCTCCTCCCTCTACCACACCCCCCACTCAGGCACATGCACGCTCTCTCTCTGAAATAAATAAATAAATCTTAAAAAAAAAAAAAACCACTTTACTTTTTGGAAATTAATTCCCTATTTGTCAGGATAGGATAGGTTATGCTGCGGTAAGGTCCACTCCCCAAATTTTAATAGCTTAAAACAACAAGTATTTATTTCTCTCTTGTGATACGTGTGTGTTGTGGGTCCGCTGGGGGCTCAGCTCTGCTCTCACCCAGGACTCCACTGGCTACAATGGACATCACCTGCCCTGATGACAGAGAACAAAAGAGCACGTTGAATCACACCCTGACTCTCAAAGTGACATGCACCACTTCTGATCACGTCTCTCATGGCCTTGCCTAACTTCAGAGAGGTGGAGGAGTGTGAACATCAAAAGGACAAGAGACACGGGAAACTTGTGAACGGTTCTAATGACTTCCACAGTCACCAAGGTGTAAAAAGCGTGTACTAATCTGAGTTTCTGGATTCTTTTGCAAGATGCGGGATGTTGCAACACTGAACCCGCACGGCTGTATGGCAATCATTGGGAGGAAGGAGAGGCACTGGTTAGCAAGGACTCTATTTAGATGGGACTTTTGTTTGCCAGCTGGCAGACCCTGTCTGCCCTGTTCCACTCATCCGAGGGGTCAGCTCGGTCCTTGGAGGAAGTTGAGTTGGTGCAGTCTAGTGGTGACAGTTTGGCTATGGAGTTAGACAGCCTGGCTTTGATTCTGGGAGAAACCCTTTTATGGCTGAGTAACCACAGCTGACTGATTTGACTCTCTGTGTCTCAGGTCCAGTGGGTGCAGGTAGCCCTGGGAAATGGGAGCAGTACATAGGGATATGGGAATAATAGTAATAAAGTAGTAACTTCAGAGGCTGTGACGAGGAATAAATGAGAAAACCCATGCAAGGCACTTAATTTAGTGCCTAGGACAGAAATAATGCAACTGCTGTACCACCACCACCACCATCATCATCATCATCATCATCATGTTTCCAAAGTGCAGCCTTCCCTTTACCTTTCACTTACGGGAAAATGGGGTTGCCAGGTAAATGCTGTTGGTGGATGAATATTGACGAGCTCCCCTCCTTTCTCTGTATCTGTTTCCTGTCTCTTAATCCAAAGGGTCGGACCAGGAGCTTTCTGAGGTCCCTTCCAGTACTGACATTCTGTGATTCCAAGACACAAGGAGGGCCCCCAGATCCCTTCTTGAGCTTTCAAAGCATTCCCGATGTATGCTTTAGCGTGGATCTGGAGAGTGTATCTGTCAAGGGGGCTACAGGCAGGGGAGAGACATGAAGCCAAGCTATGAGGCAAGCATGGGAACAGACTGAACCACAAGCTCTGGCCTTGAACCCATCCAGGGAACACTGATGTGAGCCAACTGTGCATTATCTGCTGATGAACCTTCCCAGGAAGTGATGCTCTGGAACCCTCTACAGGCCTTGTGATCTCCGCCACCAACATCAGTCACCATCTGGACTGGTCTTTTCTTTCACGGCACCTGGTAGAGAGCAAAGGGCCCCTAGCCCAGGCCGAATGTGACAGTTTTATTTTTGTTCTGCAGGCTGCCCTGCCTTTGAACGATGTAGTGTGATGATAGGGATATTATCACCCCGAGCTAAAATATTCACCAATAACAAGACAATGAAAGCAGTTGCTACAAGTTTGTGTGGTGAATGCAGAGGAAGCAAACTCTTAATTATCCAATAAATATTCTCCTTAGATTCATTTAGATTTCTGCAAATGAGTTTGTGCTTGATTCAAAACACCTGGAGGCTCAGCTTGAGCCATAGAGAAGATCCTGGCGAGGAGTTCATGCTCTGGAATCAGACAGTCTCTGCCCCTGAGCTCTGACCCTAAGCAAGCTCCGTGTCCTCACAGAACCTCCGTGCCTTCATCTGCAAAGGGGAGGTGGTAACACTGACCTCACCGAGTTGGGAAAATTGACTAATAGAACGTACACTGTGTATCTCATGAAGGGTCTGGCCCATCAGCCCTCAACACATGTCAAGAACGAGGTAGCCTAACTGGGACTCTCCCATAAATCATCTCCGCAGAGGGGCGCCTGGGTGGCTCAGTCGGTGAAGCATCTGCCTTCGGCTCAGGTTGTGATCTCAGGGTCCTGGGATCGAGCCCCATGTCGGGCTCCCTGCTCAGCAGAGAGTCTGCTTCTCCCTCTCCTTCTGCATCTCCCCTACCTCATGCTTTCTCATGCTCTCTCAAATAAATAAATAAAATCTTTTAAGAAAGCATCTCTGCAGAGTCACCGAGGGTGGACAATCTCAAGACTAAACACATACGAGTGAACACACCGGAAGGTGGCTGTGGCAGGTAGGATGCCACGTGCCCTGTAGAGAAGGACATGAGAAGACACAAGTCCTGTGTTGCAAGTGCTTCTTATGTTTTCAGGAGGAATTTTAAAATTCTGAAGTTTTATGTGAGATCTCCTGATTTTTCAGTATTGCCCAATGTATTAAGCTGGATACCTATTTGACTCCAGTAAAAATAGACTTCCCCCAATGCCTCATACCCCCCCAGAGTAACAGCACGCTCAGTCAGATAGAATTTTGTTTGTCTCAGGTAAAAGGGCAGGTAGGTGGCTGAGAGCTAGCAAGGCGCTCCTTGATGTCAGGCGCCCAGTGACCTTCTATCTGCTGCCCTGTCACCTTAATATGAAGCTTCCTTCTTGCGGTCCAAGATGACTGCTCTGGTACCTGCCATCATGTGCCTATTCCAGGCATCCAGAAAGGGAGAAGTGGAGGGCATGTGCCCCTTTCTTTAAATATCTAAACTGGAAATCACACATACTACTTTTACTCACTTCTCTTCGGCTAGTGCATTGTCATGTGGCCACGTCTACCTGACAGAAAGGCTGAGAAGCACAGTCTTTATTCTGGGGGGCCAAATGACCAAGAATCAGGAGATCTTAAACGAAAAGAAAATAGGAACAAAGCCACAAGTATTTTGGATTTTTTTTTTTAAAGATTTTATTTATTTATTTGACAGAGACAGTGAGAGCAGGAACACAAGCAGGGGGAGTGGGAGAGGGAGAAGCAGGCTTCCCGCTGAGCAGGGAGCCCGATGTGGGGCTCGATCCCAGGACCCTGGGACCATGACCCAAGCCGAAGGCAGCCGCTTAACGACTGAGCCACCCAGGCGCCCGTATTTTGGATTTTTTTAAACACTAGGACCACCAAGCAAGCCACACCTCTGGAGCATTTGGGAACATGGAAAGAACGCTTCTCCCCTGGGGATGTGATAGGAATGTGTCATAATGAAATGTCTTTTCTATTAAAATGATCGTCGGGACCAACATCAAAATAGGCTCCATGTATTGAGTGCTTACTACGGGCCAGATGCAGTGTTAGGTGCTAAACATATGCATGGCTTTCCCCTGACCCTCCAAACACCCCTGCGGGGTGGGCATCATCATCACCATTAACCAGCCGTGGGAATGAGGGCAGAAGAGAAGTGATGTGACCACGTGCGCGTGGTTTGTAAGTGGCTGAGCGGGGATCTCGGGTCAGACCCATCAGACACCAGCCTTGCTCTGTGCTGGGCACAGTCTCCCACTTCCTTACCTTCCCCCCACCTTACAGCGCTGCCTGTTCTGTCCCCGCCAACCCCCCCATCACCGGTGCCGAGGAGGGGCCCTGTCACAGCAGCATCACCACCCGGAGCCCAGGTTAGAGAAGGTCAAAGACGGTGGCCCCGGACCCCCACATCCTGACTTTGGGCCCTTTCGACCATTCTTTGATCTCTGTTTTCACAAGTTCCAGATTCCTTCACCTGCTATTTTATAAAGAAGAGAGAGAGAAGAGCAAAAAAAAAAAAAAAGACTCTTAGCTGAACTGCTTTTCTTCAAAATCACGAATAATTGTTTTCATGGTGTGTCTGGGAAGGCGTTCACCTCTCATCTTCTGCCCAGGACTTGGCAGTCTCCTTCATGTTGCCCCTGCTCGCCTTCCTCAGCACACCCGTTCCGGGCCATCCATCATCACAGCCGTTATTCTGCTTCTGATCAAGGGGGGACTGGGAAAACCACCTCGCCCTCAACACCTACCGGCGGCTCTTTGATTTGCCATCCGTGGGCAGAGGGAAGGTTCCAGAGAATGACCTCAGAGCCTCTCCACACGGAGCCCCACGCAACACCTCAGCAGCACGCAGTCTGAGGAGAGAAGGACCAGGTCGGGCTCTTTGTAAACAGTCGGCACACGGTTTCCAGTTCACCGATTTCCCTTACCGAAGAAAAGCCTTGCTTTCTTCCCCTTTCTGGAACGTACTCTGCGAGGAGGGGTTTCCCAGAGCTGCTCACCGCACCCCTCCGACCACCTGCTGGAAACTTCCCTTCCGCATTACCAGGTGGCGAAATAAAAACAAACTCGGCACCTTTTTCATCAAAATAAAGTAGGTCAGAGATTCACTCGGCTGGCCAATAAACTAGGGCAGCATTTCTCTCATCCTCCGTACTCTCAACATTTGGAGCCACATCGTTCTCCGTGGTGGGGGCTGCCCTGCGCTCTGCAGGATGTGTGGCAGGGTCCCTGGCTTCTCCCCTCTAGATGCCAGCAGCAGCCCCTCCCTAGTTGTGACAACCAGAAGGGTCTCCAGACATTGTCACCTGTCCCCCCGGGCTGGGGGTGCAAAATCAGTCCAGGTGGGGAACTGGAGTGCCTTTGGGACCTTCGTGCAGGTGCAGAGAGCGGGTAGGACTGTGGTTACTTCCTGGCCCGGTGCCTCTCCAGCTGAGTGACCTGGAAAGTGTCATCATGTCATGGAGACTTCATTGCCATGCCTGTGTAATGGACAGAATAATTAGGTCGACCCCAAGAAGTTATTGGGAGTGTTTGGAAAATACTTAGCACTGTCCCAGACCCCCGGCGAATGGGAAACCAGAGCTGGCTTTTGTGAATGTCAGCTGTTGGTGTCAAGCTAACGAAGCAACTGGGAGGATGGGGGACATTTGGGGCCTGGCCCTCTTAGGCCTCCATCCTGACTCAGATTTCGTACTCTGTTATCATCAAACTCTTGCTAGTGCCCCTCATGCAATGTGCTCTCTTTGGGCCCCCATATTCTTGCTCAGGCAGTTCCTCCAGCCTTCTCTTCATGGTTCTCTTCTCTTCATGGTTAACCCCCACCTACTCAACCTTCAAGCTCAGCTCAGGGGTCACCTCCCCCAGGAAGCCCTTCATGATTGCTTCCTCCCTCCCACCCCCTGCCCCAGTCTGGGGCACATCCCATTCTTAGTGACTGAGGAAGTCCCAGTTTATCTCTCATTGCACTCCTCAGTCATTTGATTTTGATTTTGATTTATTTTTAGAGTCTTGCTCAGTCATTTAAATATTTGGTTATCTTCACCAGAAGTGCCCTCCATAAAGGCAGAGATTGCATCTTAGGCATCCTTGAGTCTCTGGGGTCCAGCTTAGGACTACACGTCAACATTGCTCAAACGTCTCTCAAAGTGGACAAAGGAAGGAGAGATGGAGGAGAGAGAGAAGAAAGGAAGAAGAAAGGCTTGAGTGAGGGACACACAGAGAACAGTACCTTACAGAAAAAGAAATATTTGGATCAATTAGTAGCTGCTCTTTTTTTTTTATAGTTTCTTGTTCTAAGTGCAGTTGTTACCTTACTGTCACTTTTACCAACCAGTGAGCAGCCCTGAGTCTGCAAAGAAAGAAACCTTTCTTTTTCCAGGGTGAGCTCTTGGCAAATAAAGTGTCTGATACACTACAGTCATTTGATAAAAGACTGATAGGGCGCCTGGGTGGCTCAGTTGGTTAAGCGACTGCCTTCGGCTCAGGTCATGATCCTGGAGTCCCGGGATCGAGTCCCGCATCGGGCTCCCTGCTCCGCGGGGAGCCTGCTTCTCCCTCTGACCCTCCCCTGTCTCATGCTCTCTCTCTATCTCATTCTCTCTCTCAAATAAATAAATAAAATCTTTAAAAAAAAAAAAAGATAAAAGACTGATAGTTTGTCCCTGTTTTCCAAGCTTTCTCTTGATGGTGTCCGTTCACTCAACAAGTATTTACTGAGTTCCTGATTCGGGGGTGAAACAACAAGGTCCTTGCCCTCATGGGGCCCACATTCTAGGTGGGGAGACATCCATGAGTAAATGTCTCACGTCACAGAGACATGTAACATGAAGGACGAGAGAGCAGGGGATAGAGAGGGTTGGCTGAGTAGGTTGCTATTTAAAATGGGTTATCAAGGAGGGGTCTTGGATAAAGTAACATTTGAAAAGAGAGCTGAAAGAAGTGAGTATTAGGATCTTCAGAGGTGATCCAGTACACATCCCTTTATGTTTTTAAAGATTTATTTGTTTATTTGAGAGAGAGTGGGGGGAGGGGCAAAGAGAGAGGGAAAGAGAGAATCCTCAAGCAGATTCCCCACTGAGCGTGGAGCCCGATGTGTGCTCCATCCTAGGACCCTGAGATCATGACCTGAGCCAAAATCAGGAGTTGGCCGCTTCACCGACTAAGCCACCCACGTGCCCCATTACATTACACATCCCTTTAAATGGTAGCTCTTGATGGGCTGCACGCCAGCTTCAGAGCATTTGCAGAAAAGAGTTAACTACTTGGGAACTGCCTATATCAGCATATACCACAATATTTCCAGAATCCCTGCGCCTTGGCATGTTTGTGGAAGTCACCTAAAATAAAATGAAGTCTGTAGATATTGGAGAAGCAGATAAACAATATTTACCATCTTCCTCTACTGCAGACTCCAGATCCTTTAATAGAGCCACACTGTGAATCTCCATGTGGGAACCAGAGGATCCCGTTCTCTAACTTGTTTTGAACTCAGAAGCCTTTATACAAGAAACGTATTATAGGACTTGTGTTTTGAAGAATGTACTTTGGTAAAAATGGTTTTGGACTGGGTGCCACATTTAAAGAAATATTCTTTCCATATTTCCATATTACTATGTCTGGGAAAAACAAAACAAAACAAAAAAGCCTCATTACCATTAGCAATCACTCACTATGCTTCCATCGCCCCAGCCCTAGGCAACTACTAACCTACTTTCTGCACCTATAGATTTGCCTCTTTTGGACCTTTCGTATAAATGGAATCGTATAATATATAGTCTTTTGTTTCTGGCTTCATTCACTTAACATAATGGTTGCAAGGTTCATCCATGCTGTGGCATGTGTCAGGACTTTATTCCTTTTTACCGCCAAATAGTATCCCATTCTATGGATGTGACACATTTTGTTTATTCATCTGTTTGTCCATTAGTCAGTGGACAATTGGTTGGTATTCACCATGCCCATTATTGGTTTCTTGCCTTGTGACTCTGCAAATGTTTAGCCTGTCACATTTAGAATTTCCCTTTTCTCTACCAGGGGCAAGCCAGGCCCTCCGTAAAAATGTAGTTCAGAGAACCTGTCTCGGTGGTTGACGGCAGATCCACCCCTGGTCTTGTTCCCTCCAAATTAAAAAAAAAAAAAGCAGAAAAGAAAACTTCTTCCATTACACTTAAAAGCAATATGTGTATGCATATATGTGTATACACACACACACACACACACACACACACGTATTTTTTTTTCTTCTCTCTTTCTAATAGAATAGACTTGTGCTCGGGGCGCCTGGGTGGCTCAGTTGGTTAAGCGACTGCCTTCGGCTCAGGTCATGATCCCAGGGTCCTGGGATCGAGTCCCACATCGGGCTCCCAGCTCGGCAGGAAGCCTGCTTCTCCCTCTCCCACTCCACCTGCTTGTGTTCCTGCTCTCGCTGTCTCTGTCTCTGTCAAATAAATAAATAAAATCTTAAAAAAAAAAGAATAGACTTGTGCTCTTTAGGGAAATCGAAAGGAGGGGTAACAACCGATTATAGTATGAGAAAGGAAATTTTAAAAGACTCTTTGGCAATAGCACATACATAAAACATTTCTGAACTATCTGCTAATGCAGGAATTATCCTTCGATGCAAGGATCTATGCCAAAGTAAAAGTCTGCTCAGGCTTTTATGAATTTCCGTGTTAGTGACAAGTCTCTGACTCCAGGGTCAGCGGAAGCCACTGCATTTGCCCTGTGCGGCTGCTGTCCAGGACTCATAAGCTGTTTGAAGATGAAGATACTCTAATTCACAACTGAGCCCTCGCTGAACTCAGAGTGCTTTGTGCAGCATACTTCTTGGCCATGTATCCAACAGCATTTTGGTGTTATCGAATGCCAGGTTAAAAGGTCCTTAGGGGTTTGGGACAACACATCCCCTTGCACTGGACATTGAAAAGAGACCGAGGTCGGATCCGGAGTGACCCGAGGGAAGACTTGTCACGAGGTGCCCAGCATCTGTTTGAAAGCTCCACCGGGTTGGTGGGGAGCACCTATTTCATTATTTGAGCAACCTGACAAACGTCCCCCTTCTCACTCATATTTCACATATATGCAGTTGCTGTCCAACTTTGTTACAAAGAAAGTAGAGAAACTTGTCATTTGTTTGATCATCGGCGTGGTGTAAGAATTTGCCTGTCACTTGTTTAGGATAATGGCTGAATTCTTCAGTTTTCAATTGATGCTTGGCAGTTTGGATGTGTTAGATTGCTCGCGAGCAACTGAAAGAAATCCACACATTCTATCCATTGTCAAGCTCATTTAGCAGATTATTCTAAGACTAAAGGGAAGGAAGGTAGCTCGGGCTATGAGTCTTTTAAGAAAACATTAAAGAGTGTGAACAAAAGCAAATCTACAGAACTTTAAAATGTCAGAGAACTTAGAAATCCTTCGGTTTGAAGGGTTTGAAAACTCATATGCCCACAGAGTCCAGACAGGTAGTAAAAAAAAAAAAAATCAAAAAGGAAAACCAGCTGAGAGAGATAGATGGGCTCTTGCAACAGCCCTAGGTGGGGCTTTGACCTTTACTTACTGATTGTGTATTTTCATGAAATTTGCAAAAGTAGGATATTTAACTTTAATTGGTTAATAGGGCTGTAGTTTTTCTCTCTGACATCCTCCTCCATCATACTTTCCCTTATGTTGGGTGCTAGATGGCCCTGGATGCATCTCAGGAGTTTTGTGCTCACGGGCTATGGCCATTTTTTATTTGTACTTTCTCCTGCAGTATTGGAGATTCTGCAAACATGGTATATTCATAATTCTGTATTGTTTCTCTTAAAGAAGAGCTTTTATTTTTTTTAAGATTTATTTACTTATTTATTTTAGAGAGTGAGAGAGAGGGCAGGAGCACATGAGTTGGGGGGGAGGGGCAGAGGGAGAGAGGCTCAAGCAGACTCCTTGCTGAGCATGGAGCCCCACGTGGGGCTCCATTCCACGACCCGTGAGATCATGACCTGAGCCGAAACCAAGAGTCCATCACTTAACCGCTTAACTGACTGAGCCAACAGGCACCCCAGGAAGAGCTTTTAAAAAGGGTTTAAAGGCAAAGAGGGGGGCAAGGGGAGGGGTAACTAGGTGATGGACATTAAGGGGGACATGTGATGTGATGAGCACTGGGTATTATATAAGATTGATGAATCACTGAACTCTACCTCTGAAACTATAATACACTGTATGTTAATTAATTGAATTTAAATTTTTTTAAAAAAAGGAAAATAAAAGGGTTTAAAAGTTCCATGCTTCACCAAAGCAGCAAGCCAGATAGGCACTAGGGCAAGGTGGACAGTTCATACCAGTCTAGAGGAAGAGGTTTTGCTGAGCTCCAGACAATTGCCAGGTGGGGATTCTGGGGCCCAGTGTGGCCAGTTCCCTCAAGCGAAGCCAGACATTCAGATTTTTCACGTCAAACCTGATTTCCAGATGTTGACAACTAACCAAACAAAGCTGATCAGAAGGCCAAATTTGATCTGTGGGCCCAGTGTTCAGCCCTTGTTACTTATGATGGAAAAGCTAAATGAACAGGTGGGCCATCGATCCGCACCATTGTCTTCCAGAGCTTATACAATGAAATTATCCACCTAGCTTTTTAAAATTTTTTGAATCATTTAGCTGGTATTCATCGAGTGCTAATGTGCATTGTACATAAGTCTGAGTTTCTTCTAAGTTCAGCTCTTGATTAATGGTGTCCAAAGTAGCCCAATCCAGGTGTAGAGTTAGAACACAGGGCTCAAGGTGAAATTACATCTCACCGTGCCAGGACGCCAAAGACAATCCACTGAAATTTGCAATAATTCAAACAAGGTGTTCCAGATCCTTATTAAAAGAAAAGAAAGCTTCAAAATATGATGTGGGGTTTTCTATTTCTGGGCACATTTTTGTAGTCCAGATGTTGGAGTTTCCTTTGCATGAACTTGGGATGATTTAAAGTACTTAGAGGTCTTAAAACTGTCCCTCCTTTTACTCCTGCACACCTTGAATGTTTGCATCCATTTTCTCCACTGCCTCCAATGCTTTCTCTCTCCATATTTGCATACCTGGACTCTTCTCATCGTTGAGATCTCAATTAACATGTTACCTCCTTAGAAAACCTTTCCAGAACCTCTTAATTCTTTAACCAACCCCCAGCTCTCTACCCCAGGGGACAATAAATGACAACCTGTGGGCCAAATCTAGCCTGCTGCTTGTTTTATAAATAAAGTTTTATTGGCACACAGCCATACTCATTTGTTTACATGTTGTCTATGGCTGCCTTTCCATTATACCTGGAGACTTGAATAGTTGCAACAGAGACTGTTTGGCCTGGAAATCCCCAAATCTGGCCCTTTATAGAAAACGTTTGCCAACCCCTGAGACTTGCCCATGGCCCTGTCTTATCTCCTTCACATTATGATTAATATCTGAAATTACTTATTTTTGTGTTGCTTGTTTGTTTTTGACTTGTACTATTAGAATATAAGTTTCCTAGGGGTTATTTTTCCTTGTACCTAGAACATAGTAAGTACACAATATATTTTGGTTGAGTAAATTTAATAAATTCTATACTTTAGCCTTTCTATTAATGCAGACAAGGCTCGCTGAGCTTTGATACACAGGTGCGCTTTTCACTACAACTAGGGGGGAAACATGTAAATTTTTTTGTTTTTTGTTGAGTAAACTGGACAAACCAAATACACCAAGATGAGGCCTAAGTATTATATTCTGTAATGCTGTCTCTTGTACTTAATGAGGAAAAGCCAGGATGTGAAACCAATAGAAACCATCATGGCGTCATGATTGTATGTGTACTTCATCTATGCCAGTGCCACTAACAAGAGCTAACTCTTCTTTGCCAAGTGAAGAAAGGCTATGCACTCAACTTATTTTTAAGTTATCAAGCATTGTGGATCAACCCTATTTAACCAAATGAATGAGTTTCTTTTTCTAGAGTCTCCAACTTACATAAAGAAAGATGTCTTTGTTTTTTTCTGCTTAATTATGTCACCTTGTCCCATTCCACCTATGCAAACCCCAGCATGTACCCAGCCATTGGTTACCATCCCATGTCCTTGTCACCCCATGCATTTTACTTGCTGGAAATAAATGTCCACAGTCCACTTAATCCCATGTCTCTCTTCACCTTGACATACTTCAGAACTACTTTTGTCCATTCCTCTCTCTCATGGGCCTGACCTTCACTGCTTAGGATCTCTTGCATGCAAGGCTTTATTTAATGGCTCCTTGTCTATTAGCCTTTTCTGTCCTCTTTCTCGAAAGCAGGACCATCTCATACCCATCTTTATATTTCTTTTTGTTACCCAATTTGTGTTTGACCTGAACTGAGTCTTGAGTAAGCACCAGGTCCTTGGCATTGTGCTGGCAGTTACGTAAGACAAAAATTAAACTTACAAATTCCCAAGAGTTCTACAACCTTACTTTGGAAGGCCCCACACCATATAGAAATAAGCCTGGTAAAATGTACTTGCTTGCCATGTTAAGTATGATTTTTTTTAGAGAATACAATAGCAATTCATTTGCTTTTGAAATTATCATTGATTGCAACTTTAAGTTTTATTTTTCTATGTTTCAACCAATGCATGTTTGGTTAGATCTCCAAGGATTTGAAAGCCCTGGAATTTTTCAGAGGCCCTTGGGAAGCTGACACACTCAATGCACTCTGCCTCAAATTCCTAATGTATAAAACAGCCCTGGACTCTCTCAGATACAGTGGTCAACACAAGAGGTGTGGTTCTTATTCAAAGGGACTCTAGAGTCCAGCAGGTTTGTGAGGCAGGTAAGCAAGTAGGAGACTAGGAGAAGACCCATTTGGGGGGCAGGGCAGGGGTAAAGCAAGACTTGAGGGGAACAGAGAGAAATGGGAGTGGGGAAAGGGCACCAGGAAAGACCTCCCTAAAGGAGGCAATGTCTTAGATGAGTCTTGAAGGATGAGAACTTACAGCCAATTTCCCCCCAGCTAGGCTTGATAAACCTACTTACCCCCCAAACTAATTCACCTGAAGTTGTGACAGGCTATATAATTTGTGGGGTCCCTTCCAGAATTTCAAGAAGGCAACGGCAGAGCATTAAGCCAACTGTGGGGTCTTTCCAAGCACGGGGCCTCATCTGATGACACAGGTCACATGCACTAGAAGCTGGCTGTGACAGTTGTCCTAAAAATGGTCTCGGTGTCATTCAAAAGACAGTTGGAGAAAGAAGCACATTTACCACCTAGCACATTGTATGTGCTCAACAATGGCTTATTAAAGGAAGATGAGTTTCTTTAGTTTATTTTTCTTTCCACAGAAGTAGACCTGACCAGGTGACAAAAGTCTAAAGCGAGCATTTACTTTGGCAGTTTCCCTTTCTAGAAGCTCTGTACAGACGCAAAGATTCATATCTGGCCTGGAGAAACATGACCAGTAAGGCTGCCTTTTGTCTTTGAGATGACTTGGGTGTTATTACATTTAACCAGTTTATTTGGAAAAAATACATATATATGACCTTTTGGAAGCGATCTTTCTCCACGTCATATCCTGACAGTTGATGAGGATAAACTGACGCTAAACAAAAGTGATTTTTATTAAGGCTCGTTGAGTGCATTTTCAGAAGCTGCCACACAATGAAATGTATACATTTTTTCCCTGTCTATAAATCTGAGTAGTCTCGAATTGCCAAGTCAGGTAAAGTGAGTCTGTGGGTAGCTCTTAAATGCATTAAACCCCTGGAAATATTAGATCCTTCTACAACAGATGAGGTTTGGTGGTGCAGCTCATTAGCATTTGAACAAATTTGTGAGACTTTTAAGGCATGTTGTTGGATTGAGCTAAGTAGACTAATGCAGTGAATTCCAGACCCTAATGGCTCCATTTATCAAGGGAGCAGGTTTTAACATAATGCATAAACCTTTCTCACATGGCCATTTTACTATGCATTTAATTCTATTGCAACATGGTGCTTCAGGCAGAGGAAATGAAGAACTTAAACAAGGTTAGCATTCCGAGAAAAGACTGGGAAAAAATCAATACCTCCCTCCTTCCCCAAATAAAAGATGATTTACAAAAATGGAAATCTATATTGATGACAGGGTCTTACAGATGACAAAATGTGCCCGTGATGTTTTGTGACTGGGACACAAGCTGTCATTCCCACTGAATGCATATCCAGTTTCAGGGAGAATGTTATAAAAATATTGTAGTGGGATTAATTAAAGGTTATTAATTGACGAAATGCCCTCCTGGAGCTTTGAGATTTATTGTGAGGCCAGTGAAGACTTCTGGAGCTTGTCTCCATCCCCAGTTTCACATTCTCGTTGACTTCAACATGCTATCTCTCTTCCTGCTCACGCACACTTAAGAAGAGGTAAAGTAACTGTCTCTCCTCCCACTCGAGAAGATTTGCCAAAGCTCAACACTGAAGCTGCATCCTTTTGGAATACCCAGTCGTTCAAGGCTTTTGTTTTGACTACTAGCCATTTAACAGTACCCTAACTTCATGATGTCCGCAGAGGTAGCATTACGCCTTTGTCTACCGGGGAGATAACCAAGAGCTCATGGCATGGAGCATGTTGGCCATCTGCTGAGCTAGGACTTTGCCTTGTGCAGGGTGACATTTAGATGTAGGAATATGTAATTTTACTAGTGAGCTGCTCAGAGCTACAGCACAGCATGAATTTCCAGTTTCTCTGTTGACAACATCCTCTCTGCTGGCCATTGCTGTGATAAAACAATGCACTCGAAACAGGTGACCAACTTTATAAATGCCTTTTGGTTCTCTATTTATACAGCTATTAAGAACTTAAAGAAGTCACTTAAATTTTTCAGATACACCTCACTGCATTTTATGAGGGAAAATATATGCTTTGGTGGCTTCATAAATTTAGGGGTTTTTGAAGGCTGCAGAATATATCTCTTACAAATGTCAAAGGGTCTATGGTATATAACTTTGATTTTTCGAGAGATGTTACCCTGCTACTTAGACTGGAAATGCTTTGCTACTAATATGTAAAACAGCCCCACAGTTGCTCATTCCATCCAAACCGTCGCTGAAAGTTATTTCTTTAAAGAGTTGAGTCCTGGGGCGGCTGGGTGGCTCAGTCGGTTAAGCGTCTGCTTTTGGCTCAGGTCATGATCCCAGCGTCCTGGGATCGAGCCCTGCTTTGGGCTTCCTGCTCAGCTGGAAGCCTGCTTCTCCCTCTCACACTCCCCCTGCTTGTGCTCTCTCTCTCTCTGTCAAATAAATAAATAAAATCTTAAAAAAAAAAAAAGTTGAGTCCTCCCAATTTCCCTGTTTCTTTCCTGAAGATGCCTTTTTACATGGTGCTTGGCAGGACCTGGGTATTAGCAGCAAGAGTTATGTTAAGTCAAATAACTGAAAGTAGACTGAATTTCCATCACTCAAAAATGTAAAGTTGGAGCTTAAGCCCAGAGCTTGGCAATCAGTCTTCTACATTTGGGAAACCCCAAATTATCCTCTATGCAGTAAAAACAGATTAGCTAAATAATATCCAAAAGAGAAGGACAGAAGTGTTTCAAGATAGTATTTCATAAAACTGAGGAAGAAATATTGAAGTACCTTTCATATACACAAAAGTGTCCTTTATAAGTAATAAAACTCCCATCAAGACCCCAAACACATGGACATCAATGGAAACTTTTTCTCCATGTCTGAGCTGCACTTAGGATTCAGAGTGATCTCTCTTCCTCTGAGGTCTTTCCTGGTCCTCCTGGTCAAGGTCGGGTATTGTTTGACAAGGTCATCTCATGTCTCCACCCATGGTTGTTTGCATACACTGGTGGCTTCTTTTCTTATCTGTCTCCTCAACTCAACTGTCTGTCCCTTACTGGCCCACACAAGAACTTTCCTTTCCTTTCTTCATGTAAAGCACAAAATTAATACTGCAGAAATGTGAAAAACATGTGTGAATGAGTTAATAAGTAAGTGACTAACTGCAATCGTGAACCTTTTTTTGGATCTTCAGACGATGAAAACAGAAGTGGAAAGGAGAGCGTTAACATTGGGGAACCTAAATCTTCACTTCTTTTCAAGCATGTGGAGGAGGTCTCACTCTCCTTTCAGAGGGGTCGGCACTAAGCAGACAGCACCCACATCAAAGAGAGGGAGCCCATAACGTGGGCTCCAAATACATGCGCTGAACTGAGCCAATCTCTACCTGAACTCCTGCCTGAGAGGTTTGCAAAGGATACCCTGAATCATTCTAGCAGAGGCGCCTAGGAGATATGAGGGAAAAGTCACGGAATTAAGAATGCAGCATTACACATCTAGTCTTGGACTTCCTTAATCTTCCAAATGGTGAGTCCAGGCAGCAGATCATGGAATATTTGGAAGAGCTGTTGAGAAGGTTAGCTTTGTTGACTACTTTTGTTAATGTGTTGCCAATCTTAGACCTTCTTCTACTGATAGGTTGTACTTGTTTTTGCTATGCTCCTTTTGTGGACTCAATGTAAAACAGCATCTTGGAAGGTTCTAGAAGGACTCTAGGCTTCTCAGTGAGATGTTCTCCAAATGGCTTGATTTGCTGGATCTGGCAACAGAAAGAGATGCTTTTGTTTGTTTGTTTTTGTATGAGTTAAACTTAAATTCCATTTTGAAATCCACAAATGTGTTTTACTAACTCACCCCAAACTTTGACGAGATGGTTCCCTTGAAACAGAGGTTAACAGTCTTTAAGTTCAATGCCCAACTTTTTTTTATAGTACATCATTTTTCTATCCCTCTTTAAATATATAAGTATTTTTTAAAAAATATGTTACTTTGAGCTGAAATTAAAAACACATAAGCAAAAATTAGCAAAGCTGTTTTGTTTTTTGTTTTTTTTTTAATGTAGACCATATATTTTCTAAGAGACCTCTAAGGAGAGATGAGGTTTTGAACTGTGCCAGGAAGCAGCTGTGGTTCAAGGGAGAGAGCAGGAATGTGGACTCTTCCAAGCTGTTTTTAATTCTCAACTAAGCCACATTGTCAGTTAACCTCTCTGATTTTGTCAGCTCATCTGTAAAATGGAAATTAATAGTGTCTTCCCCACAGGGCCATCATCAGGATAAAATAATCTACAGAAAATTGCTTGGCAAATCATCAAATGCCATATAAACATAGGAGATAATCACTAAAAATGGTAGTATATAAGGTCCTTGAGCACAAAACAGTAAGCTAGAGAAAATCCCAGGATAACACAAACTCAGAAAGGAAATAATAAAAGTGCATATATCCATCCTAATAATTATTTTGTGGCAATATTAGTTCAAAATACTGGGATTTATAACATACACACATTTAAGTTAAATGTTTACAGCTCTATGCACTTGACAAAACATTTTAAATACCGTAAAATACTCTAGAACTCTGTTCTGCGTATATCTTACATATGCACATTACTGTAGATAGTATACATTTTTAACAAATGCCAAAATGCCATTTAACAAATGCCACAGAGCTATACAGCTGACCCTTGAGCAACATGGGTCTGAATTGTGCGGGTTCACTTATGGATTTTTTCCTATAAATACAGGACAGTACTGTAGATGCATTTTCTCTTCCTCGTTATTTTCATAATAACATTTTCTTTTCTTTAGCTTACTTTTCTTTAAGAATACAGTATATAATACATATAACATACAAAATATGTGTTAACCAACTGTGTTATTGATAAGGCTTCTGGTCAACAGTAGGCTATTAGTAGCTAAGTTTTTGGTGAGTCAAAAATTATCGGCTGATTTAGACTGTGCAGGGAGTCGGTGTCCCTCACCACATTATTCAAGGTTCAACTGTATTCATGAAACCGAGTATAACATAATTTATGAACAATTTAAAGATTTCAGGGGTAGGTTTTTAAACTACACACATATTACTACTTCTCAGACTCAACCCTTACAGAAGATGGGACTTCACAATGTAGTTCCAATTACTAAAGCAGGGGTGCTGGATGTTAATGTGTTATTTCAAGGCATACTTCCCATCTTTTCTTAAACTCCTGCCAGCAATTCTAGGTTAATGGAAATTGGCGGGGGGGTAGGGCAGGGGGCGGGGGGGGGGGGGGGGGGGGGGGGCAGGTGTATGTATGTGTGTGTGCATGCTCATGCATGTGTGTATGCAAAAAATCAAAACTGATTTATCCAGGAACTCAATCTGAGCACAAAATCACAGGCATGAATATGCAAGAAAATTTGAATGTGTGTTTGTCAGCAACTGAGTATTTGGCATGGGGGGAAATTAACATAGATTGCACTTAGAGCTCAAGGAAGGGAGAATAAACACAAATTTACAGGTGAGTGTTAGCAAACAGCATATATATTCAATAGTAGTCTGAAATAGACCCATATGAACTCGGTAGGAAATTGACATTCTGTTTGTGCTGTTGCATATTACAACCGGAAGCCTCAAGTTATGTTTCTCAATAGGGATACAGCAAATTACTATATCCACATGGCAGGCACTTGGCTCTTAAAAGCTGGCAAGATTGAGGGTTATTTGAGGCATTTAAAATAAAAATTTCAGATGGGATTGAATCAGTGTTATTTTTGGTCAATCAGCAAGATAGTCAACAAGTATTTATGACCCAGCCGTTTTATCTATTTACGTTTTAACTCTATGCTGGACTGGATTAGAATGGGGGGGAAACTGACATATTAGAAGAAGGGATGGGTGATCTCCAGCCCTGGCTGGGAAGGCCAAACAGTAAATAAGGGCTTTGGAGTCAGACACACAGTGTCTTAACCGAGTCTTAACACCCTGTATTCTCTGAAGTAGCTTTTATGTAAGGGTTAGGTTCTGAAGTCCGACCATCAGGGCAGAGTCACAAAGAGTCAAAATTATCTTTGAGGGTGCCTGGGTGGCTCAGTTGGTTAAGCAACTGCCTTCGGCTCAGGTCATGATCCTGGAGTCCCGGGATCAAGTCCCGCAACAGGCTCCCTGCTCAGCAGGGAGTCGGCTTCTCCCTCTGGCCCTCCTCCCTCTCATGCTCTCTCTCTATCATTCTTTCTCTCTCAGTAAATAAATAAAAATCTTTAAAAAATATATATCTTTGAAATACCCCCTAAATCTTCCTTAAACCTTTTATTAATTTTTTTTCCTCTTACTGACTTTAAAAATGTTTGAGCCCCTCTGCCATCAGGAGATCAAAATTCATTATCAGTCAAGGCACACATACAAACACACATACACGGAATTGTGTACAGCCTTCTCTCGTCCTTTTTATGCCCTACTAAAGTTTGAGCACTACTGTGGCAGAGGAAGAACGAAAAAAAACAGTCTGTATGCAGATGTCTGGACTTTTGAATCATCCTGCCTTTAAGAGATGATCCAGTCCCCTGTGTGAAGGGCGGATGGTGGGGCTTCTGGAGTGTTCCTGCTTGCCTGCAGGGTTTACTCTCTTTGGTTGTAATAATAAGCCTCTCCAACCTTAATACATGCTAATGGATTTATTTGATGTTTTGAGGATTAAATGAAACAGTGGATGGCATCTTCCTTGAGGGTGAAGCTCAAGAATCATTATGTAAGTTGCATGTGCTGTATGACAGGACCTCATTTATGGGATCCTTGTCAGTGCCCTGAACCACCACCCTCTCCACCCTGCTGTGCCTCAGTTGTCTTATCTGCACTTCGGTGATAAGAATGAGACCTTCTTAAGGGAGTTGCTGACACATCATGATAATGCAGGAAGAGCTGCTGGAAGACAGGTAACAAGAAATCAAAAAGTATTGACTCTGTTAGGATTGTGAGTTTTTGTTGTGATGGTTACTGTTATGATGATGATTATTTTATGCTCCGTGACTTGGGACATGTTACTAAGCCTTTCTGTGTTTGGTCATCTCATCTTTCAAAAGGGAGCATGATGTCTTTTCCTCTGACTTTGAAGAGCCACAGAAGGGACAAAAAAAAAAAAAAAAAAGATAAAGAGTTTAAAAAGCATTAACTAGTAGAAGTAGAAGGCAAAAAAAACAGGATAAGAAATGCCATATTCAAATCCCAAGGAATCTCAATTTCAGAGATGTTGCAAAACAATGTATTCTTAAGAACAAGATGTGTGGCTGAATAGGGATACTGTCTGGGCCCCAGAGACATCAGAGATGGTTGAGCATGGCCCATTCCCACCCCAGGAAAGCAGCTTAAAGTACAGGCCTTCTGGGGGCGCCTGGGTGGCTCAGTCGTTAAGCGTCTGCCTTCGGCTCAGGTCATGATCCCGGGGTCATGGGATGGAGCCCCGCATCGGGCTCCCTGCTCAGCGGGAAGCCTGCTTCTCTCTCTCTCCCACTCCCCCTGCTTGTGTTCCCTCTCTCGCTGTGTCTCTCTCTGTCAAATAAATAAATAAAATCTTTAAAAAAAAAAAAAAAGTACAGGCCTTCTGGAAGGGGGCATGGATGTCTTGCTCTTGCATGCATGGGCACGTATATTATTCCCAACAAATGCTATCATGAGGAGGAGCCCTATGCAGTAGACATAAACATAGAAGTCTCAAGCCCATTCACAAAAAACTTATCTTTATCTACTACTGAATTAAATTCTTACTATACACACTTATGCCACCGGATGACATCCATTTAATCAGAGTCAAATTGGGGGATCTGGGCCAACTCAGCCCTCTGGGATTGTGTCCCATCTCCACGGGGCTTATAGATGTCCAAAACTTTGAAGCTCATATGTGGCCCTCCATTATGACTTTGTGTCCACACCGACTTCTACAGGGATGTGCAGTTTCCCTTCTGATCTCTGATTAAAGGCCAGAATGGAACCACTAGTACTTTTCCAGTGATGTTTCAGCCCCCCTTGCTTAGTTACAGCGTTCTAGTCTTCTGCCCCCGCAACATGGTGTGTGGGCTGGGGGAGGTGGAGTTTCTCCAGAAGGCACTGGAAAAAAAGACTGTTCTGCTCTTGAATCCCCAAGCTCATCGGAAATATTAATTTGTATGCTGCTTCTCACTCTGCCCCACCCCACCCAACCAGTGGCCAAGGGTTCAGCTCCGCAAATAGCAGCTGGGAGGCAGAGCACTGTCTCTCTTATGCTCCAGCCTCTAGCTGTATAGGATTTCTCCTCCCATCTCTCTTCCCATCAGGGCCCAGGGATCCCTATCTTTCAGATAAAGGGAAGTGGGGAATAGAGGTGAAATGAACCTCTGGCCCATCACATTTTGTTCTCCTGAAGCTTTTTTTTTTTTTTTTTTTTTAAATGCTAGGATATTTGCTTTTGAAATCCCCAAACCAAGACTTGGGTTCCTTGATTTCTGCTTTATAGTCCATGATAGCTCCTCTGGGACAAGGACTGCCTGTTCCAGAATGGAGCTGAGGGGACAGCAAAAGAGGTCCCACGAGGGCTGCTCCTATCTCAAAGATGGTATCCAGCAATAATGTTTAAAAACATTACCCACCACTGAAAATTCCTGAAGGAGTGTGCCACTATTATTTTGCCACAATCTAAACTTGTGGATGAGGATCTGTGAATTGCTTTGGTCCATTTATGACAACGTCGATTGCTTGCCTCATGGGGATATGGGGCTGATGAGTCCAGATTCGACTGTCTCTTGAATCGTGAACTATTCCCAATTGAACCAACTGATTTTTTTTTTTTCAATCCCATCCTATTCCACTACCAGTCTTAGAGGAGGTGAGAAGTAATTCTTTATGCTTTGTCATTCTTCAGCAGGCTTTTCATTATGTAAAAACCAATTATAATTCAGAGAAAAACAACTCAATGTGTGAAATGGTAAAATAATTCTAACATCACTCGAGGGCTTCAGTTGGGGTCCGCAGATTACATCTTTGTGTAAAATATAAATACACGTGCCCGAGTCTGAGGAGTGCCGCTGAAAAGTACACTCTTTTCGGCCCTCCACATTATCCTTCCTGCCAAGAGTACACATGGGGCAAACATCCATGCCAGCTCCCCACTCCCTGACCCCCAGTATTCCCCAGGGCTGCTTTCAGAACCTTCCAGTACGCATCCCTGGGCCATCTCTGACCCCCCTCCAATTCTGTCACATTTGTTTGCAGCTGAGTGGATCTTTTGAAAATGTGACATATCAGCTCCTCCTTTAAAACTCCTTCCTGGACTTAAAATTCTTCAGTGGCAAAAAAAGAAAGAAAGAGAGAGAGAGAGAAAGAAAGTCAGTCTTCATTGGCTTCCTGGTGCTGTTAAGTTTCCCAGGGCTGCTGGAACCAAGTACCGTGAATGGGGTGGCTTCCAACAGCAAAGTGCACTGTCTCGTAGTTCTAGAGGCCAGAAGTCCAAAATCAAGGTGTCGGCAGAGCCATGTTCCCTCACTCAAGTCTCTCAGGGAGGATTGTTCCTTGCCTCTTCCGAGGCCCCGGTTGGGGCCGACAGCCCTTGGCTGGCACCTTGGACATGTCACGTCGGTCTCTGCTTCCTCTGTCACCTGGCATCCTCCCTCATGTGAGTGTTGTCACACGGCATCTTCTCTCTTTGTGTCTGTGTCCAAATTTCCTTCGTGTTATAAGGACACTAGTCCTATCGGATGAGCGCCCACCCTAATGAACTTCATCTTGACTTCGTTACATCTGCAAAGACTCTTTCCAAATAAGGTCACATTCATGGGCACCAGGGTGAGGACTCCAGTATCTTTGGGGGGAAGACACAGTTCAACCCCCAACACTGGTAAAATCAGGTAAAATCCAGCATATTACCGTCGCCTACAAGGCCCTACAAAGCCTGACTCCTGTCTATCTTTCCAGTCCCAATTTCTGTCATTGCCCCCTCATTCTTTTGTACCCCAGACTCATGA
Source organism: Neomonachus schauinslandi (assembly GCF_002201575.2). NCBI lineage: Eukaryota > Metazoa > Chordata > Mammalia > Carnivora > Phocidae > Neomonachus > Neomonachus schauinslandi. The sequence goes on from NC_058412.1 coordinate 129,414,657, forward strand.
GCCTTCCGTCGGTTTCTTGAATTGTCATGCCTCTTCCAACTTTAGGACTTTATCTTTTTTTTTTTTTTTTGACAAGGAATTCATTTTTCCTGAATTGCCTCCCTCTCCTTATTCACTATCACACTTGGGACCTTTGTTCTCGGGGTGAGCACTAACTTTTGCCGCAGAACTGTCTTGAACATCCAGACCAAGCCTAATTCCTCTGCCTTCTCCCAGAGTCCCCACCTTTCAGGGCTCTTACCACAGTTGGCAATTTGTCTGATTATTTAAATCATATCAATCTCATTTGCATAAAGTGGACGCAAAAAAACCTCTGGCACTTAATAAATAATTATTGAATGAATAAATATGAAATTTCATGAACACAAAATTAGATTATACTACGGTTGGTAAGTCCTGTAAGACACCCACATGGCATTTTATACTTGGAAAATTTGTCATTTTTTTTTTGTCATTTGTCATTTTTATTTTTGGATTTTAGTACCCAGCAACTTAATTTTGACTTTGCAAAGGAGTCTAGGGAAGATTTCCTGTTGTTCTTGTTCCCAGAAAGAGCTGAGAGGCCACGCCTATGCCAAATGGCTTTAGAAGATGAATAACTAAGAGCCCTTAAAAAAAAAAAAAAAAGTAAAAGAACAAAAAGGAAAGGAAGGGAAGCGAAAAGCAAAGCAAGTGTGTGTGGTGTCAGATTTACTGCTCAGGGAAGCATCAGGAGCCATTTTATTTCACTTTGTTATTATTTAACTACTGCACAAAAGGAAAGAGCCCATAATCCTCTGCGGAATAATGCATTAATCCTCATTAGTCGTCATCAATTGGGTATGCTTTCTCTGCGCCACGTGAAACATGAGGAGGTACCTTCCCAAGAAGGATAAATGCATTATCTCATAGTTCACCTACTCTGGAATACCTAATGGGGTGCTCTGGGAGTATATGTTGTTTATCATCACTTGGAAGGGGCAAGACGGTCCCTATTGAAGGCTGCTAGACCATGAGTGATTTACGGTGCTTTTTACCCCTCAACTGTTGGAGGAGGCAGCCACATGGGTAGAATTCCATCTGTCCCATATGCAGCCCCTTTAATTAATGATTTATCTGATTATCTTCCTTCCTGGAGGAAAAAAAAAAAAAAGGTTTTACTTCTATCTGTAAAACTACCGTCCGCCAGACAGGATCATTATCTAAATCCCAGTGACAAACAAGTTGATGGGGAACATTCTGGGGAAGAGAAACCTAAGGGGAAACAGGTTAGCAAAATCCCTTGCTTCCTGAAGGAAACATTAGTAGGTGTTTCCTAATCCTGCCTAGCAAAAGGTCAATACTTTGACACACACACACACACACACACGCACATGCACATCTGCTCAAGTGGCCACATAACAAGAGAGGAAATGTAAAGAGACTCCACTAGATGAGGGAAGCCATTAATCCAGTGGGCTTGGCAGTTAGATGCTTGAAAAACAATGACTTCTTATTAACATGCAATTGTCACCATGTTAATAGTGAAATATTGATCTGTTCCTGCTTAATGAAAATAAACTTATTCTAATTTACCCCTGGAAAGAAGACCACTTCGGGTCTCATTCCAACATCTTTGCATTGTCCATCTGTGTGTTTTTCTTAGCTGTATTTATTTATTTATTTATTTACTACATAGAGCTGAGAACCAGGGAGGGTGAAGGGAACAGTAATATAAGGTCAACGAAATTTATTTTTCTTTTCTTTCCTAATTGAAATTCAACCATCTGATTTAGCAAGAAAAACCTTCATGGAGACCTTGGAACATAATGGGCATTGGTGATTTTATGATTACATGATTACAATCTTCTTCAATAAAAACCCTGTTATATTAGAAATGCAAAACCTTAGAAAAATCACTAGCACTCCTAATCTATAGCTCAACTGATAGCTGTTTACAGCCATGTACACATGGCAATAAGGACTGGATTCTGTTTGCAAGATTTATTCATCTGAGTTGTGGAGAACAATTTTACACAGAGAAACTCTGTCTAATAGCCTGTCTTAATTAGCTGCTGATTTTGTGAATTATTTCGGTTTTATAGTCAGAGTTTTCCTACTCATTTATTTACCTGTGATTTTGAAATTATCTGTGAAGCAATCTCTTTTGGATAATACGGAAACGAGCCCGCTATTACCTTCTGAAAAGGTAGATCATTTTGATTTATAATTTAAAGTATAAATACTTTAAGGTCAGGCCTCTGTGAAAAAAATAATTCACAAGTCGATATGTTGTTCCTTTGCACTCGTACATTTATTACCCAAAGGCTTATACCAAGGTGTGTTTGTGTGTGGGTGTTTACCACCGTGGTGGCTTTTACTGCTTCTGTTAGGTGTTGTTGCAGGGAGGTTCACATAAACATTTATATAGGTTTTAGAAAACAGTTGTTACTGAGGAAGAACCTTTTTCTGTTTACACAAATTCAGAACAAAGAAACATTGCTACAGCTTCCGGTAATTGACATGTGGGCGTGTTTTTCAAGTCACTGACTGGAAGAAGTGAGTGTCTGAGATTTATTTTTGACAGGACTTAAATTACTGGTAGCCTGACACATTTTTGAACAATTACTAGACACTGAGGTGTTTAAAGTAATGGGTACTGTTTGTTTGAGGGATGGGAAAGTTGCAAAACGGTTAGAACAAAACAATTTTGCATTTGATTAGTAAGATGCTAACACTTACGTTTATATTACTAAATAGCACATACATAGTTGATTCCTCAAATGATAGTTTGGTTTTTTTTTTTTTTTTCAGAATAAAAGTCATACTTAAAGAGAAAATCCCTCCACTTGATGAATTGGTGAATCATGGGAATTCGAGAGAGGGACAGGCCTCTCTACTCACTGTCTGTTTTCTTCCTTCCTCTGGTGCTTTCAGCTCAGTCCCCAAAGTACACAGAGCAGAGAGCTTTGTCCTGCTTTGTTTCAAATGTCTCCAAAACTAGGGCTTAATGTTCATTAATTAGTGACTATCTTTCAGGGGCTCCTAGACATTGTTTAACCAGCCATCTAAACTCCAACTGGAAAATTAACATTCCCAAATCGTGAACCGCTCATGTCCCCAAAAGATAAAGCAACTACAGCTGCCATAATTGGCGATGCATTGATGTTTCAAGTTATCCAAAAAGTGAAAGCAGTCCTATTTCCTCCCCCTTCTTTCCTGTTAGCACATCTGATGAAAATAAAGCACTGCAAGGTTTCCAGTCCTCTTTTGTACTGACTGTGGCTTAAAAAGAAGGGCAGGCTTTGAGGTAGGAGTCTGTGTTGAGAACTTGCCTGTTCTTGTAATTATTGAAGGTGCAAGGCGGGCAAAACCTAGAGCTGACTTTTGTGATGTGACATTTGCACGTGGGTTTTATCACTTCTCCAAGATCTTTTCCCTCTCCCCTGGGTCCAGAGATATCCATGAAGTCATGTCCTCTGATGACTCCTAGAGAATTATTCAGTAATGAGTGTATCTCTCTTTAAAAAAAAAACAACAGGGGCGTCTGGGTGGCTCAGTCGGTTAAGCGGCTGCCTTCAGCTCAGGTCATGATCCTGGGGTCCTGGGATCGAGCCCCATGTCTGGCTCCCTGCTCAGAGGAGAGCCTGCTTCTCCCTCTCTGCCTACTTGTGCTCTCTCTCTCTCTCTGTCAAATAAATAAAACCTAAAAAATAAAATAAAATAAAAAACAACAACAAAACACAACAATTCCTTTTGCCTTTTTTACTGGAGACACCAAGAACTTTGCATTGTCAGAATCTAGAGCATTTTTTCTTAACCTGGGATGACTTTACCCTTCTCCCCTCCAACCACCTCAGGGGACATTTGGCAATCTATAGGGGCATTTTGGGTTGTTAGGTGAATTGTTACTGGTGTCTAGTGGGTAGAGGCCGAGGATGCTGCTGCACATCCCATAATGCCCAGGTCAGCCCCCATGACAGAGTGATCCAATCCCAAATGTCCACGGTGCAGAGGTTGACCCTAGTAGAGAGTAATGAGGTAATGCTGGTTCTTGAATGTTCTAGGCAGCCATGTTTATGGTTGCTGGGTTTTCCCCGCCGACCAACACATCCAATTGAAAATGATCAGGAAATGCTAAGTTGAGTTGGGGCAGAGGTAGTTCAGGAAATCACTTTGCTTCTATTAGATTGAGGACTTTGTTTTTTAAAGTTACATAGCCCATGTTTCCAGCTTCTTTAGAAGAACATGGTTTGCAAATATAGGTGCAGAAAGTATCTTCAGTGTAGACCACAAAATAATAGTGATGTAGCAGTATTACTTACCACTTGGGGGGAGAGGCAGGGGTTGGATGCTACTATGGTCCAGTCTTAAAAATAAGTACTTTATCAATATTATTTTATTAATGCTCACAAGAGCTCTGTAAGAGGGGTCATATTAGGAGTGAGTGACCTGAGTTCTAGTCTAGATTTTTTTTTTCTAGTCTCCTTATTCCTCATTGTAACATGAGAGAGTAAATGTAAATGATGTCTTATTCCCTACCCCCTATTTCTAAGAACCCATAATATACATCCAACCTCCATAAATTTTAATTGATATGATGAAAAATAATTGCTTTGGCTTTCTCAACCAGATGTTTTGACATCATCCCTGGAAGACTTTCTAAAATTCCTCTAGGAAATCAACTTGAGGAATCTGGAAAGTACAGGAATTGAGTATGTGAGACTGGGCCTTTTCCTCTTGTTCACTGGGGGTCAGACAGGTAAATTCACTAGAAGGGGAGATACCATTAGCCTTGGGGAAAAAGGGGGATATAGTTCTTCCATCCATTCATCTCCCCATCCATCCATCCATCCATCCACCTATCCATCCATTTTTCTGTCCGTCCAAACATCCATCCATCCATCCACTTTTCCATCCTTCCATCCATTTGTCCATCCATTTATGCATCCAGTCACCCATCCATCCTCCTATCTATCTACCTGTCCATCCATCCAGCTATCTGCTTCCATCCACTCATATGGATAGAGACACACCTAAAATACAATTCAACAAAGGTTAGAGTTATTTCTAGATGCTGGGATTCTGGATGATTGTTAAACTTTGTTCTTTATAATTTTTTCTATTACTCAAACACATTTTTAGCATGAGCCATTTTAAACAATGAAATTATTATTTTTTAAAAAGAAGAGGATGATATGGGATGAACTAATAGATGCTTTTCAGCAGTCCCTGAAATCTGTTTTGATAGCTGAAAAGAGTGCTTCCCATCTTCTATTAACTCTGTTCTGCCAAGTTGAAAAAAAAAATTAGTCTATTTTCAGTGTGGGTCTAGGTTGATTGATGTAAATTTTCATTCTGAAATATATATGTTTAATTATAGTTTCCCACTGATCTCAGTGTTTGTTACTTTTACTATACATTAGTTCAAAGTTGAGTCCATTTATCATAGGAACTAGTTACAGAATTTCTTTGGGCCATGATTGTGATAGAGACGATGTGATGTCCAATGAAATGTGAAATGCTTTTCCAAATTTTAAGAAATCTGCAGTCTGGCAGCAGAGACAAGAAATGGAGGGGTGGTCTCTGCCTTACCAGTTTGGGCTTGTAAGTGACATGTATATAACTTCTTCCCTTCCCTTCTTAATGGCCTTGGTATACTCTTATGCATCTTTGTTTTGTTTCATTTTGTTTGTTTGTTTTTTTTTTTTTTGTTTTTTGTTTTTTGTTTTAGAACTACTCTTATGCATCTTTTAAACCTCTGGTCAAATGCCACCTCCTCAATAGAGCCCTCCTTGACTATTCCTTGTGAAGTTAAATGTTTCCTCCTTTGAGAAGTTAAATGTTTCCTTCTTTTCAGTGTCTCTCACTGTACTCAGATATAAAACTCACCACATTGCTGAAATTATGTCCTTACATATCTGTCTTTCCTACTGGACTCTGGGTTCCCCTAGGGCAGGGGACAGAATCTATTGGTCTGTGTGTCCCCAAGACTTTTCTTTTTTTTTTTTTGAAAGATTTTATTTATTTATTTGAGATAGAATGAGAGAGACAGAGAGCGCACGAGAGGGGGGAGGGTCAGAGGGAGAAGCAGGCTCCCCGCCGAGCAGGGAGCCCGATGCGGGACTCGATCCCGGGACTCCAGGATCATGACCTGAGCCGAAGGCAGACGCTTAACCAACTGAGCCACCCAGGCGCCCTCCCCAAGATTTTTCAAAGTGCCTCAATTACTCACTAGGAAATGAGCTGGCCAGAATACACGTCAGAATGAGATGGGTGTCGTATGGAGTGTAAAAATCAGACCAATGTGTCAAAGATAAAGGCAAGAATGGGTTTTGTAAAGTTTCTGTTTGTTGGGAATTTCCAATATATGCAGACTAAACAGCCAGACAAGACTTGCAAAATAATGAACAAATAAAAGACAATAGTGATTGCTGTGTCTGAGTTTCAGGGACTTCTAATAAAGGAATATTCAGACTTGTAAAAGGTTTCATGGAAAACATAGATATTAGTAATTTTTGTAAATGAAAAATTAGGGCACATCTCCTTCGTGCCAGAGAGGGTGCTGAGGGTCCATGCACACGTGCTGCCCCTTCCTCATCAGAGGGCGGTCTCTGTACTCCCATTTCACAGATGAAGCATTCGAGGCTCAGGGAAGCAGGGGACCGGCCTGGAGTCCCACAGCTCGTGGGCCAGAGTCCTGATTTCTCCCAAGGTACTTGGGCTTGAAGATTAATGTTCCTCCCACTGTACCCCAGCTGTGTCATGTCCTCTCCATCTCTGGCATTTCCTCCACGTGGGAAGCTCTGAAAAGAGTCCAATCGCATTTTGAAATTTCATGACAAAAAATTGAATGTCGTCCAAAGCGTCGTTTTAGGATTTAAACATTTCTGTCAATCCTGGCTGCCATCACCAGGAGATTTTTATCCCAACAATAGATCACTGTGATGTGCTGGGCCTGAAGGGCCGTGGGCTGTTATAATGAGTGAGATTGGAATCTATTGAGCAATGCAAATAAATAAAAAAGAGACAGGTAGTCTCAAACTTTTTCATTATTGCTTTCTTTCCTGTCAAGCTCATGGATTGCTCCAAGCAAAACATCTCCCTTTTTCCTACTTTAATAATCTGTGCAATGGGAATGAGAGGGCCCAGCTTTTTCATTCAGCTGATACTTCCATCACTGCAATGATTAGTGTAATTTTCGAGCGCATATGTGACCAGAATGGAAGTAGTAAATTAAGGACACAAAGGAGATCTACAGTCAGGTTATGAAAGTGTTGCAGGCCAAGCTAACAAAGGAATTTGGATGACAAGTCAGGGATATGAGTTTCTGACACAGAGTAACTGTGGAAGACAGGGAGAGGGGCCATAGCAAGGGCAAAGGCCCTAGGTGAGAATGAGTTTGGACAGTGTGTTCTAGACACAGAAGGCAGACCGAATGTGATTGATGAGAACTAAACAAGTCAGAGCATGATAGAGGCGGGACTGGGTGACCAGCCATCCCTGATGGTCCGGGGACACTGAGAGCGCTCTCGGGATGAAGGGTTTTCCGTCTTCACATTGGGAGAGTCCTGGGCAAACCTGAACAAGCTGGTTTCCATAGGCAGGAGCCAGATTATAACAGGCTAGGTAGGACATGGGAAGGAGTTTGGGCAGTAGAGAGGGTGGATGTGTTTTAAACGGGCAAACCCTCAAGGCCATTCTGCATGGAGACTGAGACCCTGGTTCTGTGTTCTTTGACAATCACCAAATCCCTCTTGACCTCAGCTTCCTTATTCGTAGCAAGAGGTGGTTATACCAGATAACGCTCTAGATTCCTTTCAATTCTGAGACCCGATGACTCAGACCTTTCTGAGTTTTTATTTCAATTCCACTTTGTTCTGTAGATGGAAGAGAGCCATCAGGGAGTCCTGAGCAAAGGAATAACATGGGAATTTTGTTACGGAAGATTATCTGACAGTAGTGTACAAAATTCATTGCAGCAAAGAGAGATCCAAAGAAGACTGTTGAGTTATTACAACAGTCCAGCCAAGAGATGATGAAAGCCTGGACTGGAGCAAGAACAGAAAGGATGGTAGGGGCAGGAGGGAAGGAAAAATGGTGGTGGGGGCAGGAGAGAAGGATGGAGTGATATGAACCTGAAAGATTGCAAGGCTAGGTGGCTAAATGCATTTGGCTGATAATGGAGTGGCCCAAGTTGGATCTCAACAATTCACCCTTTTATTTGACCTACTGAATGCATGTGCATGTGCCAGGCCCTGGGGATATGGAGATGAACAAGGCCTTGACTTCATGGAGCTCACAGTCCAGCAGAGAAAAACAACACCAGACTGCACATCTGAGTTGTACATGGTGTCGTAAGACTGGGAAAGAATGAGCCAGATGCTGAGCTAGTGTTGGATGGGGAAAATCAAGGATGGCTTCCTGAGATAACTGTTATTAAAGCTCACAACTAAAAATTAGCAATGAATTAGGTTTGTGGTGGGAGTGGAGGAGACCAGGAGGAAGCAGGCCATGGAGAGGAACATTTTAGATACAGAGATAGCACTGGCCAAGGACATGAGGCAGGAAAAGGTTGGCGCATTGGATGGACTTAGAGAAGTCTGTGTGGTTGGGGATCCTGAAAGGTTGGAAGGGGTCACATTATGAAAGGGACTTGCAGACACAGAACCCATTTGGGACTTAATTCTGAGAGCAATGGGAACTTATTAAAGAAGGGATTATAAACAGAACCCTAGGTGCCATTTCTGAGTTTTGATTATTTGTATCAGGGAGAATACTGGCACTCCTGAGAGATTGGGGATTCAGGGGTGAGCAGAGAGGTCCATTCTGGTGGAAAGGCCAACGAGAGGACAGGAATAGTGTAATCAAGGGGAAGTAGTCCCTAGGGAAGGAGAGATGTGGGACCATGAGCTTGGCAGAAAGATCAGTGATGAAGATAATGCCATGGGTTCCTCTATAAGCTTGAAGCCGGGAGAATGAGCCAGTCCTCTGAGAACAAAGAATTAGACAAGAAAGATTGACAAGGCCAGAGCCCTGGGAACTATCGCCATTTGAGGACCAACTCGGGATGATCCAGAGATGGAAAAGCCAGTCAGAAGGGAGGAAGACTCAGGAGGGTTAGGCACATGGAAGCCAAGAATGAGTCACTAAGAAGAGGCAGTGGACGCATTAAATGCTGCACAAAGGTCAAAGAAAAACAAAGCCTGACAAAAGGCCAGTAAGCGTGGCAATTAATAGATCATTCGTTATCTCTGAAAAGGCAGTTAGTGACTAATGCTTGGATTACATCACCTTGGACAAAATTAATAACAAATTTCCTGATACTCACTTGCAAAGATGCAATGGAAATTGGCTGTTCACTCTCCCTGTCTTTTCTGAAATTTCTCAAATTTGCACACACTCTAATCTCCTCTGAGTACTGCAGCAGAAAATTGAAATGTGCCCTGTGTGCAATGTGGGTAAGTGTCTGTTACCCAATCCCAGACCTCTTAGGTGTTTGGAATGTCAACTTATTCAGTGCAAAGGCACAGAGTTTTTACATGGCTGTTTCAGAGGGGAACCGTCAGAAGAGAGGAAGAGGGAAGGAAGAAGGGCTTAGATCAATGACTAATCCAACTTTTCACTACAAAATCTGCGTGCTCATGCTTACAAAGAGACGTTTCTATAAACCTAAGATCTAAACCCACAAAGATCTAAAACCATGTGAGGAAAGAGTTTTGCTGTTAGGGAGATTACTCCAAATAGAGAGTATAATGTGGATTTTAGCATTTCATTTCAGTTACATCTATTCCTTTGAATGAATACTGAGGAATTTTTGAAAGTTAAAATTTCAAGTAACACTTGTTCATGGCAAGACATTTTCCAAGTCCGGGGCGCCTGGGTGGCTCAGATGGTTAAGCGTCTGCCTTCGGCTCAGGTCATGATCTCAGGGTCCTGGGATCGAGTCCCGCATCGGGCTCCCCGCTCCGCTGGAAGCCTGCTTCTCCCTCTGCCTCTCTCTCTCTGTCTCTAATGAATAAATAAATAAAATCTTTAAAAAAAAAAAAAAGACATTTTCCAAGTCCGAGCAATTATATAATATGCTGACACATAATAGGTATTCATTCAATATTTCTTGAATGAACGAATGAAAAGAAATGAAATGGTACAAAGTAGAAGTGGATCAGAGGAAATCTATCATATTCAGGATTTTGTAGCCATGTTAATATTATATTTGGCCTCTGAGCATTGAGAAGTTATAAGTTTTTAATAAGGGGATAATATAAACAAATTATCTTTGGAAAATATTGCTCTGGCTACATTATATTAGATGCATGGGAGTGGGATGTGGCCGAATGCAAAGACACCAGTAAGCTATATCAGTAGGAAGCTGGGGGGAGAAAGGATAGATTAGGCTCCTGGCAATGGAGATACAGAGAAGTGAGTGGATTGAGATACATGTTGTGGGTAAAATCAACAGAACTTGGGTATTTGTCTAACCTAAAGGGAGATTGCGATTGATAGAAGGGGACTCTTAAGTGTGAGATACTTTTGAAGTGTTCAAGAGATATGGAAAACACCACTGAGTGCTCATCTAGACCTTGGCTTGGTACTTGTACATACCAACTTGAAAGTCCCAGCAAATAGGAGTAATGAATGCCACTGTAGCAGGGGGGTATATCTAGAGAAAGATTATAAAAGGAAACAAATAAACAACACCACCAAGCCCTAAAGAAGGCCAATATTTCAAGTTGTAAAGGAGAAAGGATCCACAAAAAGACACAGAATGAGCTCTTAGGGAGATTGGAAGAAAATCAAGATAGGGTGATTTTCAAGACAGGAGGCTAGTAGAAGAGAATGTTTCAAGAGGGAAGAGGTCAGTAAAGGTACAAGCTGAAAAAGTGCCCACTGGACCTGACCACATGGAACTTGTGGGTGAACCTAGCACAAGCATTTGCCATAGACTGTTGGGAGGAAAAGCCAGATTGTGTGGGTTGATTAATAAATGGGAGGTGAGAGATGGAGACAGCAGAGTGAACATCTCGCGTGGTTTCCAGATAAAAGTGAGTCAAGTAGAAGTCATCTGAGTGCTACAGTGACAGAACAGTCCTGTGGACTGGGGACACCAAAAGGAAAAACCAGGGAGGCAAAGTCTCCAAAGCCTTCAGATGCCAAGTTTGGTCTGTGCCAGGTCCTGCTGCAAACAGCTGGATGTGTGCCAGTATGCCTAACCCATGTGAATACCAATGGGCCCATACTGGTAATAAAGTGATAATAATTATATAAATAAAAATGACCACTTGTGGAGCGTTTACTCTGTGACCCGTACCATGCTGACCCCCTCTACCCTGTATCTCTTTGAATTCTCACAACAGCACCAAGAGATCGTTTTTTTATTAACCTCATTTTACAGAAGAGACAACTGAAGACCCCTGATGTCAAATCAAGTGTCTAAGAACACACAGCTATGTGTGGCCGGGATTCTGATTGGTCTGATTCCAATGCCCAAGTCAACCATTAGGTTATATGGTCTCCTCTAGTTATCGCTGCTCTAAGAGAACTCACTGCCTAGTTAACTGGAAATCCAACTGCATTTCCAAACTCGTGCAGTTTACCTACTTTGATAAGAAGCATTAAGACTTGAAAATAATTGCATAGAATGATTTGAATCTTAAATGAGTTAATATATCCAGAGCTCATATAGTGCAGACATAAAGTTTTATCTATTATCACTTACTAAAGGGCTCTGGTGGGGGCGGGGGGTGCCTGGTTGGCTCAGTGGGAAGAGCATGCAACTCTTGATCTCAGGGTCATGAGCTCAAGCCTCACATTGGGGGTAGAGATCACTTACAAAAGAGAAAAAAATGAAAGGCTCTGGGGAGAAATGGGTTTCCCCTTTTCCAGGGCTAATCAAACACTGTGAATACTAACACCACCTCCCCCCACCCCACCACCACCACCACCACCAAAGGGCAGCCAAATTCTTCTTACAGAGAAGTTTTCAACTTCTACTTAAGGAAAAGGATGGTGTTTCCTGGCTTTGTTCTTAAACTCATTAGAGGAAATGATATTGTTGTAGGCAAGGACAAAGGTACAATGTAAAAACATTTAACAAAGGCATAGAGTCATCTATTAACATTGTAGGGGAGCCCTTCAGAGTCATATCCTTTTTGCTGATCTAGAGCAGCAAAAAGATTGGCAATCTCTCTAAATCCAACCCCTGTGAGTTTGGGATTGAATTTGACCCCAGTTTAATTAAGGTAGCAGTGGAAATCAGGGGACGTTGACACTTCTTGAGTACCTACTGTGTTTTTACCAACAATAGTTCATTTAATCCTTCTAATAGAGTCCCTGCTATTATAATGCTTCTTTTGAAAATAGGAATTTGTTCCAACATGATTGATACATTGTGAGCATAATGTGAATTTTGCGTTTGCATGTGTTTGATTTTACCTGTGAGAAAAACTAGGTGAACACAGAAAATGGCACCCAGCTGAACCGAGCTATGTAGAGATGCAAAAAAGGCGAAAACACACATATCTCAAACACCTACCAGCTACCTCAGTTCACCAGGTGTGCTACGAGCCACGCCCATCCATATCCGGTGTTTCAACTCCACTGGATTTCAGATAACCTTCCTCCCACCGTGTCACAGTAATATACAATAACCTTTCTGACATCTACTTCCATATATCTTTTCCAAGACAAAGTGCCATATTTATCATAGTATTTATATAACTTTTTAACCATTTAACATGCATAAAGCCACCATTTTTATTAGGCTCCTGTCTTTTTTAATTTGTTGCTGACATAGACATGATGCTCCTGAGTCCATTTCTTCCCCATAAGCTCTGTGGTTTTTATTGTGCAATTTGGAATATCATGGTAGTTTTTAGAAACACAAATCTGTCTTACGGCAGAGCTGACTTTAAATGAGAATTCGACAACTATTATTGCTCTTGTTCCTTATTACACGAAGAAGAAAATAAGCTCAGAAAAGACGGTCACTTACCCAAGGTGACCCATCACTGACGCCATGTTTGTCTAATTCCATCACCCACCCTCCCACCACTTCTAACACCTCTGCCTCATTTCTAAGCACGTGGAACTGGACAATTATTATGAACCAACTTTGACGTTAAGAAAATAAAACTTTTCCAGAAAGACCCTAATTCAAGGTGATCCACGCGAGTGTCTGAATCATCTATTTATTTTTAAAATCAAGTAGGTAATCTCCTTTGTACATACTAAATATGTCCCATTCTGCTCACACTTTAATAAATTTTTCTCATTTGTAAGAGTTGCTGAATAGAGCAAGTGAATTGTTTTACCCAGTAGGTGGTGGAGCAATAATGAAGAAGCCTTGTGATTAAGTAGAGTTGGAGCCTCTTATCTTTCTCACTGAGTGGGAGGCACCATTAGTAGTAAAAGTAATTACCTGTGTAGAACACACTGATTGCATCAAGTACCTACTATAAGCCACTAAGATAGTCATCTCAATTTTAGAGCTTCTCAAGAGATCTTCATTTGATGTTAATTTTACATTTTTAGCCAAAGTACATTATTTTTGGAAAACATTGTGTTAGCCTGACTAATTTTTTAAACCTCTTGAAGGACTTCTTGTGCCCTGGTTGTTTGCTCATGGATGGCCTTTCTCCAAAATGGCAGTTCCAAAGAGTCCACGGAACAAAGTTGGAAATGATAAGCTCTCTAAATGTTAAAGAATCTATTTGGTGAGAGTTGATTTTACATGGGATTGAAACACCCATGCTTTCATCTATAAAATCACAAAGTCCATTTTGGGAAACTGCCGGGTACTTACAGCAGTAATTCCTATTCCTAAAATGTCCATGCCAAATCTTGTTAAATGTTGTATCAGATAATTTCACTAAATTTCAGATTCTTCTTTGATAGAAATATTAGAAACAGGGGGGCTTGATTAGATTGAGGCCAGGCCAGACACCTGACACTTAGTGGTGGTAATTCAGCAAAACCCAGCAAAGGGGTTTTCGGAGGCCAGAGCACTCTTCCTGCTCTTCCAACTGGCCGGCAAAATGACCACAGTTAGTGCTTTCACCTTGGAGCTGTAAAATGAGCAGATCAAACAGGTTTCCCAGCTAAGTCCAAATTTATGTGAAATTAGCTGAATTCTTTACCGTGTTTGCGTTTACAGGGAGGAGTCTAAGCGATAGCCGGGTCACTAATTGAATGCTATGCCTTTGTGTCTGTCAGCCTGCCTCTCCAAATGTGTATCATCTAATTTTTACTTGAGTCGTGCCAAAATATTACCTTCCCTAGGCATGTAAAAAGACATTACTTGTACGCCTGGCACATTATTTAGGCTTCTAAGTAGTCTCCAAAAAATCATTTTGAAGCCTCATATTTGTATTGGTTTGGCCCATAGGACGAAGATTGGTGGTCCCTTAGCCAACATATCCACTTTCCTTGTATTGCTGCCCATGTCACAAAGCCAAAAGATGATTATCAGATTGTGATAACATAACCTGATGAAAAGAACAAACAGGTTCCCGAGTCAGAAGACCAGGTTCAAGTCCTGGTCTTACCATTTTTACCAGCTGTGAGGCATTGGGCAAATTACTTACCAGATTGGAGCATCAGTTTCCTCTATGTAAACTGGACACAGTGGTGGTACTTGCTTGATAGGATTGCGTGAAGACTCAAATCAAATGAAACCTTGTGGAATTTTGTTTCTTTTTTTTTTTATTCCTGGGAGGAGTCTTAAGAACCTCCAGGTTGCAGTGGTTAGCTTCTCAAATAAGGAACAGTGTTGCTTTGATGTCTTTTTTTTTCCTTACCTTTCTACTTGAAATTTTTAAACTATAAGCATTTATTGTCTTTTTTATCTACTTCTGTTTTTTAACGCCTTTTGATTTATCTCAGGTGAAATCCTAAGCTCTCTTTATTATTATTTTGTTCCTTAGACTTTTCTGATTTAAAAAAGCAATAAAATATTATTAAAAATTAAATAAGATAATATAGGTTAAGATGTTTTTCATAATGCCTCTCACAGAATAAACATTAGTCAAATTGATCACAAGTGATAATATCACCTCCGTAACTATGAACATCTTATAATTCGGGAAGAGCAAAGAATGGTGGGATATATAGCAATTACTCTAAAGATGTTCATTTCAGCAATTCTGGTTAATTTCAGGTCCTGGAATTATGAACAAGGGTTTATATATTGGTTAAATTGCTTTATGACGAATTACAGAGAACTCTTAGAATTACTTTTGTGCTAGAATTATGTCGTATTAAGAGTGTTTAAAGCAATTTAGACATTCAAGTGGACTTAGTGTTTTTTCCTCTTCTTTTCCACTGAGATTTTCACTATTTTGCATTAGCTACATTGAGATGCAACCTAAGAATATGTCATTAGTGAAAAGCTGAATGGTACTGTTGTCCATACAGAGAACAAATAACAAATTTGTCAATGAGACATGTACCTGTTTGGTTGATGAGGTACATGCTGCTCATAGGTGAGCATTTTTGAGTAAGAAAAGAGAGGCGGCCTGAATAGGTGATCCCAAAATATGTCCATTGTACTGGTCCTCTATTGTTGGAGGAATTTCCTTCAGGCACAATGTATTATAGGGCAAATAATGAACTGCCCTAGATGGCCCAGCCTATCACGTAGGAGCATGAAGCAGCTCCAACCATCCAAACAACTATTCATAGGCAGCCCTTGCTTTGCAGGGTACTATATTAACTGAGGCTTGTGGGTACTGGTATTGTCTCTTCACTTTGCTTAGGTCCATGGTCACTGAGATGCCATACAAAGCGAAGGCTGCCTCTATTTAGTACTTGCTTTATGACCATACTTCTTCTAGGACTTGGGGATATAACAATAAACAATCAAATATTTCTGCCTAGGAATATTTACCTCAATTACAGTAGAAAGAAAATAAAGAGAAATAGATATACAGTGTGTTAAGTGGCAAATGTGAAGGAGAAAACAAAGGAGATGGTAGAGGAAGAGTCGGGGGTCAGGGTGGAAGGTCAGTGTGAGATTGGATGCCCGAGGATGGCTCCACTGAGAAAGGGACCTATGAGTAGACACAAAAGGAAGGAAGCCATATGGATATCTGGAGGAAGAGGATTCATAAAATCAACTCCTCAGATGGGCTAAGCCTCATGTTTCTGAGAAATAGCTTTGCAGGAATGGAAAGAGAAGCTGAGCTTGGTGGGAAAGGGAAACTCTTTTGTCCAGGATCAACAGCTCTTCCAATCAAACGAAAGGCCACTCTAAGAGATATTTCCAAAAGAATCTTCCACTCCCAAGGCCAAACTTTTATCTATCCTATTTGAGTGTCTAGTTTTCCAAACATAGATAGTTACTTACAAAGTTGGTTACCACACACTTGTCCCTTAGTAAACTCTACAGCCATTGTGATTTGTACACTTTGGATCCTTACCCCAAAATACTGTTGCTTAGTTCTGATACCTGGCTCTCTAGAACTCATGAGGCAAGCCCTCCATCTCCAGCTATTGACACACTTTTTAAAGATTGTAGATGGAAGCTTTAATTACATCATGGCTACCCCTCCCTTTTTGCCAAGTGTACAGCCTAATTCATAATGTGCTTCTGACTTGTGTCTCTTATAAAGGAAGGTTCCGGAACTGGGGCTTTCAGGGACTTACAGCTCTCTATAAAGCTTTTCGAGGGGACTTCCTCTTTTTGTTCTCTTATGTGTATTTTAATGGCTTCTTCTGGCTTCTTTTTTAAGAGAAAAACTAACAGGTCTATTGAATCAGCAATTGACAGGGACCTAAGTGACTGTAATACATTGTCATATTGGCTGCATACCCAATACTTCTCTGCTGGTAGGTTTACCTAAGGACAGGTAAATCCCTTTGGCATTTGGCTTGGCCAAAGATTTTGTACCTGCCATTTTGATAATAGGCCACTTCAGTAATTTTTGGACTAAGGCTCCAGGAAAAAGAACAAAATACTTCTCTCCCCCAGGCCTTCTCCCCAGCTGTTCTGTCTGACATTACCTTTCAGGATTTACTTAGTCTTCATCCCTTCTTGGAAGCACTCCATGACCCTATCTTGTCCAGCGGAATGGGGCTTCCTCCTCTTTTGTCTCACAATATCCCAGGCGTAGTTCTGCCCTAGTCCTCATCCCCTATTGCTACAATCCCTCTCCTTTCTCATCTGTTTCCTACTGGACAGTGAGCATCTTGAGGGCGGGTCCTGGGGCTCCTTTCACTTAAAGTGTTTATTAGGAACTGGAATGAGGATACCAACTTTAACCCTTCTTTCCACTGATATTGACTCTCCACAGGTTTTAAATGTCACATTGTAGGTGCCTTTGTTCCTCTAAATTGACAACTTTACCCCCAAAGTGCAAACGAATAACTAGGTAAATTTTTTTCTTAAAGATTTCTATCTAAATGGAGATTTTATGGCTTTCAGAAATCTTTAAAACCTCCCCTCTCCCCCCTGTGAATTCCACTGTGGAGTGAGGTATGGCATTTTTTCAATGTCTGATTTATGCCCGGCAGCAACTTAGCTTCCATAATTAATTGAAGACCCCATCTGAGGAAGAGAGTGTTCTGGAATTTCCGAGGCCTGTGGATTCCATCCAGAATACCACACAGCAACTCCGAGACTCCTCCACTGCCCCTCACCTAGATCAGAGTTTCCAGCCGTTTGTGAAATGTTGCTGTTCAGCTTCCAGGTTTATTGGGACGCCGAGTTCCAAAGATAGCAATGAGGTGGTTCTGCACCCCCCACATGACGAGGGAGGGGAGGGCTGGGACTGCACATCTAGCCACAGCCCCTTGACGGCAGCAAGAGCAGCGCGGAGCCTTCCGAGGCTCACCTCAATCTCCTCCTTCTTGCCCCTGGCTCTCTGCAATCCACTCTTCTCCCCCACGATACCTTTTTAAATCTCCCCATTACGTTCAACAGCATGTCAGAGGAGAGTTGGGGCTTACAAGATCACGTCCAATGGGCCAAAGTGTCTTAAAATAAATGTTAGCTCATAAAACATACGTGGCACATCTGTGGGACCCAAGCAAAGCCCACACAGAGGCAAAAAAAAAAAAATTAAGTGAGCTTGTTTAACCCGGCAGTGAGAGGTATAGAGATGGATTTTTTTGTTGTTAACGGAGTTCTTTCAACTTCTAGGCAGAACAGAATATACATTTTGCTCCATGATGAAAAGTGATGAATCTGGATTTTTCCAGGGCCTGGAAAGCCAGTGTTCATAAATCCATTCATTTATTCAACAAGCCTTTATGGAACATCTGTTACATGCCAGGCACTGTGCTTGGTACTGGGGGTAAATTCTTTTTTGACATTTTAAATATAAGCTTTATTTTAAATTTTTTTTTCTAAAGATTTTATTTATTTATTTGAGAGAGAGAGAGAATGAGAGACAGAGAGCACGAGAGGGAAGAGGGCAGAGGGGGAAGAAGACCCCCCACTGAGCAGGGAGCCCGATGTGGGGACTCGATCCCGGGACTCCAGGATCATGACCTGAGCCAAAGGCAGTCGCTTAACCAACTGAGTCACCCAGGCGCCCCAAGCTTTATTTTAAATTTAAAGAACATTGAAAGGACACATTTTTTTACAAATTGTGTCAAACACTTCAAACATAATTTGGGAACGTTAGACGTTAATTGTTGATTCAAAACTACAACATTCATAGAGCGCATCCCGGTGTTGGCCAATGTGAAATTTGCTTAAAACTAGTATTTTATACAAGCTTAACCATTAATACTTCCTAAAATTCTATGATTATGATTCAACTTTATAAGCTTAAGCAAATCTTCTATGTAATGCCCCAGAAAACTTTTTCAAATACAAAACATTTACGCCAGCAAGGAAATAATAAAAATGTATATAAATTATACTGAAGGGCTCAGTGAAAAGGCTGTCTATATACAGATGCATTTCACCTGAGAAAACACACACACACACACACACACACAGAAACCATTGAACAGAGGCACCATTACGTTCAGTAATACAGAACATGGCAAATTGCAGATTTGTAAATGTCATTCTATTATGTATGAACTGAAAAAATATATATATTAAAAAAGAAAAATGTCCTTGAAGACATGGGGGAGTGGAACGTGCCTGTGTTAAGTGACTAGGAAAGCTTTGCCCTTGAGGGACCCGCAACCCAGTTGGGAAAACTGACAACCATGTAAGCAAATAAATATGATTTTCAGGCAGTGATGACAGCTATAAAGATAACATGCCAGATCATGGGATGGAGGGCCATCTGAGAAGTCTCTGATGAGGTGATATTCTAGATGAGTCCCAAAGAGTGAGAATGAGCTGTTCAGATGAAGACAAGGAAAGAACCTTCTGGTTAGTGGAAACAGGAAGGGCACAGGCCCAGCTGAGAGGGTCCTGGGGGTACAGAGAAGGCTGCTTTGTCTGGGGTTAGTGCCTGGGGTAGATGGAGGCCAGGAAGAGGCAGCAAGGATAGGTTTGCAGGCATTCAAAGGCCGTGACACAGATTTAAAAGTTCCTTCCCGTTGAAGGATTTTAAGCACGGTCATGAACCTTGGCCTGGGTTGGCATAGAGAGCCTCTCTGGACGACTGAGGTACCCCACTTCTCTACCTGACATCGTGACTAGAAGCTTTGTCCTCCAGGGACGCCAAGCCCACAAACACAGGTGCACTTTGGGTGGCTTCCTCAGCATCTTAAGATAACTTGCGGCAATAATTTTTTGCCTTGGATTTGCAGAATAAACAAAGGCTTTGTCGCGCCTCTAGTTTGAGGTAATAGGTTACTAATGCTGTGTTTGCACACTCCTCAACCACCACACGGTGCAGGCCCCTTCTGTACCTGAACTCCACTTTTTGTTTGCTGGTTTGTTTTAAACATGTCATGTTTCCGTGTAACAAAACACATGTACATGCTTGATACCATTTAATATCTAATTCAAATAAGTTGCTTAACCGTGTCAAATAAAATGTTCACACGTATGAATTTTTATAGTCCCTTAGGGTGTTTCGGAAGATATGTGAGTCCCCGATAGTACACAGTGGCATTTTAACTTCTTAACCATTCCGTCGTAATATATGCAATATGTAATATTAATATAAAATGAGGGCCAAATCAAACCAGCAGTTTGGCAGCTCTGATCACTCGATTGTGGTCACTGTCACTTCTGATATAAAATTTACTGTTCAAATACATTTATTAAAGAAGTGAGTTTATATTAGAGAAAAAGTAACAGTATGGGGGGTACTCTGATCATGGTAACACTGGCCAGTGCAGATATGCTGAGGTCTGCAGGACATGGTCCCCAGGAAGGAATCCTGTGGTCACCAGACATTTCTCTCAATTTGTACGCCCTCCCCGTCTTTCATCTGATGTGGAATGCCTGGCAGCCTGAGAGCAAAGCCATAGATTCCAGTTGCTTTGCTCCGTGGTGGTTTAAATCATGTTTTAAATTTGCCTGCTATTTAAATCACCCATTTATATTCTGACTTTTTCTTATTAAATTTTGCAATATGATTATAGTTGAGGTGCAAAGCAATCGCATTCATTGGAAGACCCATCCATGCCCTTAAGTTGGATTTTTGAAAAAACCGAAAATATCCAGGAGGAAATGAGACACTGTTGATATAAACACAACATTTCCACCTAATGTGGATGAAGCACTTCGCTATAGTGTAACTCAGACGTTCAGAGACTGAAAAGCACCGTGTGTCTGTGGGTTCATCAAGGGAGGGCCTCTTGACGTCAATTCTAATTCTATGCAGAGACCTTAGGAGCACTGGAAGCCAACCTAGTTACCATTCCATAGTGTCACATCCATTTTGTTGACATGTAAACTGAGTCAAGCGTCACCTGAAGCTTCCACCAGAATTCAAAGGCAGAATTTACTCTCTACCACAGCCCCCATTACCAGAAGGCATTTCTTTGGTCAACTTGAGTCTTATGTCTGTTGTTGATCCTGATCTGTTTGACAAAGAAAGTGTGTGGGTTGCTAGTCTCTTTTTCCCTCAAGACAGCCTGACAAACAAGGTATTACCTCGGGGATAAACGTTAGCCATGGGGAAAAGGAAATTCTATTCCCTTATATGATGCTATCACATGCTATGTCATTAGATCCTTCTGAAACCCTTCTTGGAAACATTTCTCTCCCACTTGTAACTTGTATATTGCTGTATTTTTTAAAAATATTTTTAAGCCCTAGGTAAGGATAAAATACAATACTGCATGAGAAAAGAGTGGGAAAAGGATCTGAGAGGTACTGGTCAAGATGACATCCTAGGGCGCCTGGGTGGCTCAGTCGGTTAAGCGACTGCCTTCGGCTCAGGTCATGATCCTGGAGTCCCAGGATCGAGTCCCGCGTCGGGCTCCCTGCTCGGCGGGGAGTCTGCTTCTCCCTCTGCCCTTCCCCTCTCTCATGCTCTCTCTCTCTCTAATAAATAAATAAATAAATCTCAAAATGACATCCTAGGGCAGTGAAACTGATGACAAAGTATCTTACTTATATTGTGTTCATTTTGGACATTCTACTGGCAAGAAAACACTCCACGTCTGAATAGGGCTTGACCAAGGCTTGGCAAACTTTTATTGTAGAAGAGCCAGATATGATATATTTTCGGCTTCATATTGTTGCCATATCTGTGTCCCACTTATATTATATTTAAATTTTTTAAAACTCTTTTCCTTTTTAACTTAGTTTCCTATGAAGCCAGGGATTGACAAACTGTAGCCCTCCAACCAAATTTGGCCCTCTACTTGTTCTTATAAATACATTTTATTGGGACATGGCCACACCCATTTGTTACTGTATCATCTATGGATGCTTTCACACAACAATGGCAGAGTTGGGTAGTTTAGCAGAGACTGACTAACCCACGAGTCTCAAAATATTTATTACCTCATCCTTTACAGGAAACATCTCCTGACCCCAGTGCTAAGTAATAAAAGTCACTAAATCCCATGTTTCATATGTTAGTTTTTTTATTTCCATTCTCATTAAAAACTATCTCATAACGGTTAGTGATTTTTACAATATTTGCTCAAGGACCCCCTAAAAACATCTCGCTTGCCACCTCTGGAATGCCAGCCACACATGGGGGGATCTTTGTCGTGATAGTCCTTGACAACAACCACTAGACTCTGCATCCACATGAAAGTCTAACATATGGGTACCAGGCTCGGTGCAGGTTAGAATGTTTTCTCCCTTTAGGGACTCCCAGAGAGTCAATTCATGGGTCTTTCTTCCCACAGAGCTATGCCTCCACCTGGCATCCTCTTGCTAACTTTTCACTCGAGTCAGCCAAGAGTCTGACATGAACATCTGCATCATGGATGTCATTATAACAGGTGTCAAAAATGCTACTGCTCTCCCAGAACACCTAGACTCTTGACAAGATAGATGAGACCTATAGCTCTCTGTACCTGACTTCCAGAAATCAGGGCTACCAGCTTTTTCTTGTGATGAATAGCCGGTGGCTGTTCTGTTACATATCCCTTTGTCAGGAAAATTCTGCCTTCCAGAATTTCCCCCAGGTTTGCATATTGCATTATGCAATCTCTTGTAGAGAATGCAAAGGAATTTGCAGATATCTTCTTATTTTTGTTTTTCAATGAAAATCATTTGTGTTACTACCGCCAAGGGAAGGATATCAGTTGGGCTTCTTCCAGTGGTGGAGGCAGGAAATGCAGCCCCAAAATGGCTGAAACAATTAGGCAATTTACTGGTTCAGGTAAATCAAAAGTCCAGGATAAGCTGGCTTCAGATATTGCTATTTTAAGACCTCAAATCGTATCACAGAGGTTTGGTTTCTCTTTATATATTTTTCTGGTCCAATTCTACTGTGTTGGCTCCATACTGAGGTAGTCTCTTCCCTCACAGTGACCAGATGGCCTCCAGCAGACCCAGCTTCATGTCCTCTCAGGAGTAAGTCCAGACTCAAGGAGCTGGCCTCTCTCTCAGCAGTCCCAGTCACTGTCTCATGATATCTGACTGTGCTGGTATTGAGCTCAACCAACCACTTTGGCCAGAGAAATGAGATGCTCTGATAGGGCAAGTCTAGAACATGCCATCCCTGGAGCTGAGGGAGAGTTAGCCGGCTCCCCCAAAATTGCCTGGGCTCTGAGTGAGAAGCCCGAAACAAGAGCAGAAGCTAGTACCAGAATTTGAGTGGATGGATAAGAGGCAAAGCAACAACAAATTTCCTCCACGTAATAGCTGGCTTGCTCTCCAAGGTCTGAGTTTGAACCTTGCTCCTACCACAGGGTTTCTCAACCTCGGCATTCTTGACATTGGGGCCAGATAATTCATTGTCTTGGGGTTCATCCCGTGCATTGTAAAATCTTCAGCAACATCCCTGGCCTCTATTCACTGGACACCTGTAGCATCTCCCTTCCCCCACCCCAAGTTGTGACCACCAAAAATGTCCCCTGAGAGCCCAGATCACCCTCAGTTAAGAACCACTGTGTATGCATTACAACATGAGAGTGGTGAGCGGAGGGGTCTTATCATCCCCCAGAAAAAGATATGAAGGGGAGAAAGGGCTGTTTCCAGGGCTGTGGTCAACAACTTTTCAGCAAAGATTTCAAGTCTTCATTCCCTGACGAGCCTGGAGAAGGTCTTTAGGACCAGAGGGGCTCAGCCACACCTATCTGCAGGAACAAAACCAGGCTGTGCTGTCTAGTGCTTAAGAGTCCTGGGATCAGGGAGCACTGGGTTTGAATCCCTGTTTTGCCATATCCTTGGTCTGTGACCTTGGGTGAGTTACTTGGCAGCTCAGATTCTGGATTTTTCTCTACCCTGGAAAATAAGGGTAATTTGGGAGTTCATGTGAGATTTAGATGACCGTATATGACAACTAATTGGCCTGAGATGATCCCTCAACAGATAGGAGCTCGAACTGCTGGTGTCATGTGATCAGGAGTATCATTATCATCAGAACCAGGTTTTTCCCACAGTTACACGGACACTAGGGCCATGAGATTCTCTGTTGTGGAGGACTGTCCTGTGCACTGTGGGTGTGGAGTTGTATTCTCAGCCTCAACACACTAGATGCCAGCTAACCCCACCTTAGTCAATCAAAAACGTTTCCAGACATTGCCAAATCGCCCCTAGTCGAGAACCATTGATTTAAATGAACTCAGATGACCCTCTGGGGACAATAATGATTCTCTTGCTATATTTCATTCCCAAGGCTGGTCCCATTATTTTCCCAAAGAAAAGAAAGGGGTACTACTGCCCAGCCTGTCAAGGCAAAAGTTTGAGGTGCCTGAACCAAGGCCCGATATGATACCCACCTGACTGTTAATAGCAACTCCGATTTCCTGAGCAGGCAGAGAGCAGGAGGATGCCCCCATCTCCTTTGGCCTTTATCTCTCAACCTAGAAAGGCTGCCCCAAGACTCCCAGATCACACTTGTTCTATTTCCAGATTCAGTCTGGCCCAAGGGATCCATGTAGTGTGTCCAGTTAGTTGCTTAAAATGTGTCCTCATGTCTGGCTACCAGATGGAAAATCATTGCTCTAAAGTTTGGCATGAATGTTGTAATGAAAATGCTTGTTAGATTTTAATGAAAAACACAGGCCAGACCATGAATAGTGTAGCTCTTTAGATGCACACGTGTAGCTGTGCAGAAATATGATAGTGCTGATGATGTGAGTGTATACAGTAATAGTCCTTCATTTTCCCGTGTTTGCCTGATGCTGATGTTCCTTGGAATCAGTCAGAAGCTAAGTCAGATTTACTTTTTTATTTTTTAAAGACTTTTATTTATTTGAGAGAGAGACAGAAAGAGAGAGCACAAGCAGGGCAAGGGGCAGAGGGAGAGGGAGAAACAGACTCCCCACCGAGCGGGGAGCCCGACACGGGGCTCAATTCTAGGAGCCCGGGATCATGACCTGAACCGAAGGCAGATGCTTAACTGACTGAGCCACTCAGGCGCCCCTTAGCTAAGTCATATTTAGATACTGGTATGCTCGGCTTCCAGTGTCCCCCATTCAGAATCAGGGGAGCATCGTGGTTAAGAGGGTAGAATTTAAAGTCAGACAGATCTAAACAGCTACTTACAAGCTATGTGTGCCTGGCACATAGCTGGTGCTTAATAAATATTGGTCGACTGTTGACCATTGCTCAGGCTTAGCTCATTCATCTGCAAAATACAGGAAAACCTACATCTTAGATAGTAAATTAGATAATCTGTATAAAACATTTAGTACATAAGAAACACTAAAAAAAATATAGTTATCATATGTAACAAATTTATGAGATTCCACCCTGTCTTGGTTCTTTCAACTAATATTTATTTAATGCTTGCTTTGTGCACTGTGCTAGCAATTAGTAATTCGACAACTAAGGAAGACTGAGGCGAGCGGCGGCATACCCGTTTGTAAGTTAGTAAAACTGTAAATGTGTAGCATGTAGAAAAGAAAGTTCTTTTTATCCCATTTGAATCCTAACTTGTGACGAATCTCCACAAAACTGAATTGTCTCCAATTATTTAACCTCCTCAAAAATTAGGGAGAAATTCCAGGGAGAATTTCCTTCTCAGTTCCTGCCACATTGCCACATCATTCAATAATATTTTTTAATTTCCAAAAAGAATTGAGGTTTCTAAGCAAGGCACTGACAAGTAAGTTTAAGAGAATTTATTGCAGGCTTCTTCCTGATCTATCCCAAGAGGCTCTTGATTTATTTCGTTTATCCTATAGCATAAGAACATGGGTTAGATATATGAGGAATGATGTTTTGAGGCCAGGGTTGTGGTTTTTCTGTGTTCTTGGATGGCTAAAATTCCCTCTCTGGGCATATTTACTTACTATTATGTCTTAGCATGATTTAACTCCCATTGAGTCTTTGCCTTTGTGCTTGGACCACCTCCAATGCCATCTCGTGGTCATACAAATAATTCTAGGCTTGGGGGTAAATGGATGGCAACCCCTTTCCCAGTGAGTCTGAAAAGCAATGAAATGAAGCTTTTTGACTGAACCTCAGCTGGGGGAGGGGGCGCTCAGAGACAGCATGCGAGGCTTTGCGTCGGGGGGGCAAGGTGTGCCTGATGCAGTTGTTTCCCTCCAAAGACAAGTTTTCACGGGGGCTGGTAGTCAATGTCCCTACTCCCGATTTAGTAATAAAAATCATGATCATTGTTATTATCATCCTCAACATTAATGGAGAGCCTTCACTTTTGCAATTCTCTCATCTTAGAATAGTCTTGAACCTACTTCCTATTCTAACAGCTCTGTGCTCCCCAAGTTCCAGTTGAGACTTGACCTCCGGCAGGAAGCTTTCCCTAATTTTTCACATCTAAAATAAAAATTGTCCCTCTCCTGGTCACTTGCTATCACACTTCCTGTTTTATTTTCTTCATAGTGGTTATTTTGACCTAGAAGTATCATGAGTAGTTTTTTGCTTATTTACTGTCATCTCCCACAACTAGTCTGGAAAGGTCATGATAGCCGGATCCATGCGCAAGAACAGGGAAGGAGACATAGAAGGAATTCCCTCAGTACGTGCTGAGTGAATGAACACTCGGTGCCTGGCTCTAGGCTAAGGAGCTGCTGAGTGCTGGCTTTTGGAAATTCAGCAGTTAAAATCCAGCCCACAATTGCCGTTGGAAAGTATACGTTATTAACCCTGGAGACTCAGTGAAACTAGGTAAATTGCTCGAGATCCCACAGATAGGAAAAGATAGAGCCCTGATTTACCCTCTGATCCCAGGGCCAGGCTTCTTAACCCCTCTGCAGACTGCCTCAAACCTCCTCTCCCTCCATTTCTAAAGAAGGAAGCTCTTCTGCATTCCTGTTTTCTAGGTAACTGCCTGGGTCCTGACCCACCTGTCTGGTTTTGCAAAATAGTCTAAATCCCTTGTTGGCTGTGGCTTCCTTTCCCCATTAGTATTCAGGGCTCACCTTGCAGTAAATGGTTAAAAAAAAAAAAAAAAAAGTACATGTCATTAAACGCTTCAGTAATGGAGTCACTTTAATATTGGGAAATTCTACCACAGGATAATGCTTTTTGGCACGATCCTGTTTTAGCAGGAAGCCTGCAGTGGAGAAGGTATGCAAAGAGAGAGCAATGGGGCATCTGTTTGCCTTCAGTTTCAATGACAGCTGGGATCCGTGGCTTGTTTGTGTCAACGTTCCCAGGGATGGTAACTAAGATTTCACAAAGGGTCAAAGCCATCCAACCTTCTTTGCCTGCTCTGGACCCCACCCCCAACCCTCGTCTCCTGTTTCCTTGTCCCTCCTAAATTAAATCACATTCCACTGCCTTTTATTGTATAACCTCTGGACAAAATACTCTTCCACATACACCTTGCTTAAGGCAAAGTAATTGGAATAGATAATGCTGCTGGCCAAGAGCCACCAACTAATTGCTCTATACCCAGCTCCCCAGTGCTGGAGGCACACCCAGCATTGACAAATCCATGGCTGGTTTCCCAATTTTGTGAGGTTTCTGAAACAATTGGTGCAATATTAATTGAAGGGGTGGGGGAGCAGGGGCAGGACTGGGAAGAAATGAATTCCCTATAGCCATTGGCACCTTTTACTTGGTCTCTTTAATCGCCCATTATTTTGATCATGGATATCTGGTTTTTTAATTTCCTGTAATCCAGCAAGGAATGTTGTTCCCTTCCTTAAGGACATCTGTGGTCTCTGCTTTTTCATGTTCCAAAAATCCTAACAGAGATGTTTTGTCAATGACTGGATATTTCATTAGAAATCCAAAGATTCCCATTAACTTGAATTACTGTCATAGCTCTGATCAACTTTTAAGGTTAATAATTCATGATATTTAATAACCTGTTCAGATCATCACCAAAATTATTGATTTAATAATATTTGGTCATTAATAATGAAAAAAGGAGGGGGGATGATTTTTCTCATCACTTACATCAATTTATTCCTTATTGCCTTGCAAATCTTGGGGAGAGCCAATAATCTTACAGACTTTTAATATCCCATCACTCTTCTTGGTAGACCAGGAAGATGTTCTGCATTTTAAAATATCTGTATTTTGATGTTCAAAGAATACCCAATTAAGGTGTCTCTCATTTTATCCAACCCTCTATCAATTCTTGATTTTAAAACTTTCTGAGAATTTGTAGAAACCATAACTTGCCCCATCTGAGAGATTCAATAGCAAGGTACTATTGACTTTCTTCCTCTTTTTTATACTCTTCTGTTGAATCATATTGTAGTCACCTCTTGAGTTGCTTTTGCTAATACAGTTTGTAATTCAATACAAGAATTGAGCTGAAAAATTCATCATCAATTTGTTTTGGCAATGTGGAATTTCAAATAGTTTTCCCACTGAGTTTCCTGTAGAGGTCACATCCACGGTGAGGTTCAAGCATCTCATTTTATGTGAAAAAAAGATGTTAAAGTCAAATGTATGAACCAGATATGTGATTATTGATTACTATTTTGAAATGATTACATTTTATTTTCAGTTTTAAAATAACCTCTTTGAGAACCTCGTTAGAAAGTTGCCCTCATTGTTGGAATATCCCCATGAAGGCCTGTGTTTGCAGTAATAAATAACTAAAGTTTTTTGGCTGGTTTCCAAGATGAACCTGCTTTATCCTAATTTCTACTGAATACCTAATGGTGTTAGAGCAAATTTCCAGAAACTAATTTTCTAGGCAATGAGAAATTTCCCGTTAAAATTGCATTTTGGGGCACCTGGGTGGCTCAGTCAGTTAAATGTCTGCCCTCAGCTCAGGTCATGATTTCAGGGTGCTCAGATTGAGCCCCGTATCAGGCTCCCCACTCAGTCTTCCTGTACCTCTGCCCCTACCCCTACTTGTGCTCTCTCTCTCTCTCAAAGAAGTAAATAAAATCTTTCGGAAAAAAATTTAAAAATACGATTGCATTTTGATGGTAACTGATTTCCTCTATTTGGTAGATAATATACAGTATGTGTGCAGCTTTAGCTCAAGAAACACTGTCAGAATCCCCTACCTGAAACTCTATCTGCACGTACCAAAACATCTGCACGAGAGGCAGCCCAAGGCAGAGGTGGAAATGTCATGGTGTCTACTTTGTGATGCCAAAGCATCTGTATATTTTGAAACATTCAAACAACTAACTCTTTCACTTTTTGTCATACAGACCCAGCTTCAGTTAGAAAAGAAAAAGAGGGCGCCTGGGTGGCTCAGTTGGTTAAGCAACTGCCTTCGGCTCAGGTCGTGATCCTGGAGTCCCTGGATCGAGTCCCGCATCGGGCTCCCTGCTCGGCAGGGAGCCTGCTTCTGCCTCTGACCCTCCCCCCTCTCAAGTGCTCTCTCTCTCTCATTCTCTCTGTCTCAAATAAATAAATAAAATCTTTAAAAAAAAAAAAAGAAAGAAAGAAAGAAGAAAGGAAGTAATGAAAAAAGAAAAAAAAAATCCCTGTAATAAAACCATGTATGGTGCACCTGGGTGGCTCAATCGGTTGAGCATCCAACTCTTGATCTAAGCTCAGGTCTTGATCTCAGGGTTGTGAGTTTAAGCCCTGAGTTGAGCCCAGTGGGGCTTAAAAACAAATAAACAAAAACAGAAACAAAAAATATGCACGGTGAAGGGTACAATTTATAGATGGTAGAAACAACCCGTATAAAACTTGGAGGATGTCCACGACTTCTGCAACTGAAACATGTTTTGGGGTCTATACTAGTGATTCTAATTCCTGGTATAACACAAATTCTTCATAAGTAACACCCTAATCAATCTGTAAAAAAAAGTAAGTATGCTGAAATGAAGAACACCTCTTGGGTTTTGAGTTGAGTAGGTCATGTATTTTAGGATAGAGCACTGTTTTTCAAATTGTGGAAGGCCCATTAGGCAATCAATTTTGTGGGTTATGACTAGCATTAAAAAAAAAGAATAGAATGGTGTATGTCTGAGTACCTTACAGGTACCAGGGGAAGTAATAGTTTGTTTCTTTATACATACAAACTTGTACTGGCTCATCATAACAAATGTGTGTTTAACGGTGGGTCAAGTACAAAAGAAGTTCAGAAGCCCTGGTATAGAAGGTCCAACTTCCCACATGTAAGAGTAGAAAGTAACCAACAACAAGCTTTTATGCAAGATTTCTACCTCCTGAGTATATTAAAAAACATAATTCTTTTTCTTATGTTAATCACCATACATTACATCATTAGTTTTTGATGTAGTGTTCCATGATTCATTATTTGCAAAAACATAGTTCTTTTATTGGTTTGATTTGCCTGTGTCTGAGCAAAACAGGGTGTCTTTGGGTTCTACCTCTTTCTTTCTCAAATGCTCAGCAGACAGCACAGTCACC
Source organism: Neomonachus schauinslandi (assembly GCF_002201575.2). Classification (NCBI taxonomy): domain Eukaryota; kingdom Metazoa; phylum Chordata; class Mammalia; order Carnivora; family Phocidae; genus Neomonachus; species Neomonachus schauinslandi. The sequence continues at coordinate 129,444,874 of NC_058412.1, forward strand.
AGGAGGTTCTCAGAAAAAAAAAAAAAACTTGCAATGGTATGCTTAACGACTGAGCCACCCAGGCGCCCGCAATGGTATGCTTAAAGAAGAGTTCATGGATGACTCTTTCACAAAATTAAAATATGCCAAACTCCTGCTATATATCCGTGCATTGACTGCTTTTACTGTGGAAAGACATAATGTCATACAGAAGCCAAGAAGAAATTATTATGGGGAAAAGATGTTGCCCAGTTTCTCAGAAAAGCAGAGATTCAGCCTGATTTTGAAGCAGGGATGGGAGTAGAGAATAACTGAAATCACCAGCACACCTAATAACTTAGTTAAAAATCATCTCACTTCTTCATTCTGTTGCCCATAATTTCAGGCTCTTAGACAGATTGACCTGGCCTCCAGGAAGCATGTGATGAAGACTTGCCCCCTATCTCTTCACAGTCAGACTGAATATTTGCTGTTTATATGAAGCTAGCAGCTCTCAGTAACATGGCCTTTTGAGTTCAGATTTTGATGTTCCATGATGAATCCAGCTCTTTACACCTAGATTTTAATATTCATTGTTAACTTGAGGAGCTGACACAGATGGGACAAAATTTCATTATGAACCTCTTTGAACTTATACCAGTTATAGGAGTGGAGAAATAGATTTCACCCAAGAACATTTTTAATGTGATGTCAGAGCCCAGTTGATCTGATGGACTTTTAATGACTTCACTGATAATAAGGGAGATCATGACTTAGACCTGCTTCAGCCAGTGTGGAAAGGTTGATGGTAATTTGCATGGTCTGATGAGATCTGAAGTGGAAGGAAATGGACTTCTGAGTTCAAAGAGATTGCACCCTACAGGGGTGCCATGATCTGTGGGCCATTGGGTATGTTGACCATTGGGCACACTTGCTATTAATTCTGCATGTCTCAAGTCATCTGGACGCATCTGCAAAAGTTAGAACCCATCAGGAAAGCAGTCGAACCAGGGGGCTGGACTCACACTCATATACTAGAAGACCCGGAAGAACACTGAATAAAACAGGGATGAGGATGAGAGTTTCCCCACTGTTACAGTCTACTTAGGCTGCTAAGAGCACTACATTTGATCCACAGAAAGTACTTTTCACTTGCCTTTTAAGCAAATAGAAGGTTTAGCAGGACATTATCACCTGGAGTGCCCAGTAATGGGTAATTGAGTCAGGAAAGGGGCTGTACATTTCTGATTAGTATTTACCAAAGTCTTTGTGTGTTTTTTTTTCTCAAATATTAACCACACAGCAGATTGAGTTGAACAAAAAGGACACTGTGGATTGAAATATGGTATTGTGCCCATCAAATTCTGCCTCCTCTCTGCTTGGCTTATGATGAATACCATTCTTTAATAGCAGGCTGGTGTTCGTGAAGAACTTATTACAGAGGCTAAGAGGAAGCCAAGAATGAAGGAATGCCCGACTGGCAGCAATCAATCACCTCCTTTTTAAAGATGAACTGATCCTTCTTTTTTAAAGTAACAGTTCATACGAAGGTCTCAAACATAAATATGCAAAGCATCAGAGCAATTACAGTTGCCTAGTCCTATTAGCTTTTCTGGGCCTGTTTAGGGAGAAGAGGCATCCCACCCTTCCCAGCACAGGTTTCTTTGAGGAATAAGAAGCCCTGGCTCTTCTCCAGGGAGGGGTTTCTGTTAAACAAAGGTTGATTATTGGCACCAGCAGAATAATAATATCCTAATGCCAAAGGACAAAGTCACATTTGGTTAAAGATTTCTGCATTGTGAGATGCAAAATTCAAAGTAGAGTCACTCTAGGAAGATCTAGTAGAAGATCTTCAGGCTCTACTTCATTAACTAGCTTTGAACTTTCTCCACCTTGACACTATTGACATTGAGGGCTGGATCATTCTTGGCCGGGGGAGGAGGTGTCCTGTGCACTGGGGGATGTTTACCAGCAGCATCCCTGGCCTCCACCCACTAGAGGCTGGTAGCACCCACCTCCCCACATTTTCACAACCAAACATGTCTCCAGATAGTGCCAAATGCCCCCCCGAGGTGCAAAATCTCCCCCGTTGGGAACCATGGCTTTAAAGATTTTATTTTTTTTTTATTTATTTATTTGAGAGAGAGCACATGAGAGGGGGGGAGGGTCAGAGGGAGAAGCAGACTCCCCGCCGAGCAGGGAGCCCGATGCAGGACTCGATCCCGGGACTCCAGGACCATGACCTGAGCCGAAGGCAGTCGCCCAACCAACTGAGCCACCCAGGCGCCCTTTTTTTTTTTTTTAAAGATTTTATTTTTTATTTATTGGGAACCATGGCTTTAAAGATACCATAGTACCTATAGGAAAAGTCCATCTCCCCAGAATTCCAAAGGTTTGATCAAGTCTCCTCTAACCACCCACTTACCATCAACTGACACTAATCCCACCTTCTCCCCTCAGACTTTTCCAACAGGTCACAGGAGCTGTTGTCTCCCTGTGGCTTGCCCATTGTTTCTGCCTTGTCTGCCCTGTTCACCACAGTGTCCTCAGTGCCTGCAGTAAGCCACACTCTAGACCCTGGAGTGGCTTCCATCTGCCCAGATCACTCTCAGACCCTCAAGGCCCAGTCCCAGTGAGCTCATCTCCAGAAGCCTTCAGTGTATTGTCCTGGTGAACATAAACGTGGGAGCGCTGTTGGGTTCGGTTCCTCCACCTGTTAGAGGGCAAGTGACTTTGATCTCTTTGTGCCTCAGTTTCCTTATCTATAAAATCGATATAGCAGTGGGTTATAGCCATAGATACATGGATATATCCATAGGGTAGCTGTGAAGATTCATGAGAAAAACACCTGCATGTAATACTTATTACATGCATTTATTACAGTATCACCCATGTCAGCTGGTATGAATATCTCATAGTCTGAAGGTTTCTTCCTTCTGCAGACTTGGTTTGCACCTCTGCCTCAGTTTCCCTTGTAGCCTACTTTCCTTGACCATATTTTCTGAACCCAAACTGGGATCGGTCATGTGACAGATCTAGAGGAATGGGCCAGAGTTCTGAAATGCAAGGGCAAATAGTTGTCATTATTGTGTGTGTGTGTGTGTATGCATGTGTGTGTACACGTGTGTGTGCGCATGGGCACACTCCCATGTGTGGGCCACACATATCCTCCCAAAATATCCCGGATGGGGGACAACATTCTCTTCTCTGGTGTGTTAGGGAGCCCCGCCTCGTATTTGTTGATTTGAATTCTTTGAACTTCAGAAGAGGCCATTCTCTTTCAGAAACTCCTCTCTCCTTCTGACCCCGAGTCCCTCATGTCCTTCAGTTAAGGAAAGCGTGGCTTTTGTAAATGTTAATTTCTCCAAGCCAGACCCTTCATCTCTGGTCAGGACAATTCAGGATAAAATTTCTTATTCTTCAGGACTTGTGGGAAGAGTGCTTTTAGAAAGATAGTTTAAGGTCCAACCGAGGAGTTTGATTTAAATGCTGATTTCTAGACCTGGGCTCAGACTTAATCAGAAATTCTGACAGTGGGGCCTGAAAATCTGATTTTTTTTTTTTTTTTTTTTTTTTTGAGAGAGAGAGAAAGCCTGTGTGGGGTGGGCCAGAGGGAGGGAGGGAGAGAGAGAATCTCAAGCAGACTCCATGCCCAGCACAGAGCCTAACATGGGGCTCGATCTCACGACCCTGAGATCATGACCTGAGCTGAAATCAAGAGTTGGCCGCTTAACCAACTAAGCCACCCGGACGCCCCCAAAATCTGAATTTTTAAGAGCATCCTAACTCATATTTATGCTCGATCATTTGAAGAGCCAGAACATTAGGAAAAAACAGGGGCACCTGATTGACTCAGTCTTTAAGCATCTGCCTTCAGCTCAGGTCATGATTCTAGGGTCCTGGGATGGAGCCCTGCATTGGGCTCCCTGCTCAGCAGGAAGCCTGCTTCTCCCTCTCCCACTCCCCCTGTTTGTGTTCCTTCTCTTGCTGGCTCTCTATCTCTGTCAAATAAATAAATAAAATCTTTAAAAAAGAAAGAAAGAAAAAACCAGCAAAAAGCAGAGGCTTTCTGGGATTACACAGTCTTTGAGCCTGGGCTCGGGACTGCTGCCGTGTTTAGGAGGGGGGAGAGAGAGAGTTGTTTTCCTTCAAGCTTCCTGCCAGGCTCTGGACAATGTAAATGATGCACAGGGAGGGATTTTCTTGTTTAAAGGAAAGGGTTGTATTCTTATTCTACATTCCACCACTCTTAAAAACACCCTGAGGGGGAGGACTAGGTGTTTGCAGTCTGGAGGAGGGCGAGTGTTGTCCGCAAAGAAAAGGGCAGTACAGACAGTGACAAGTTCTGAGAATTAATCTCAGAGCATCAAGACTTCAGAACATCCCTTTTGGGAAGGCTTTGTTACCAGGTGCACCAGAAAGGGTTCCATATGGCTCCAACAGTCTGGTGGAGTTGGATGCATATTTGAGTAGAACCCAAAGATATGAAATAATCCATCCTTGGTTTATTTCTAGATGATTAATCCCTCCTCGATATCCAAGACCTGTCTTATGATTAATTTAAGTTCTCCCACAACCAAAAATCTGTGTCACATCCTCAAGAGTAACAGAGCCCCACATCCAATGTGATTTATTTAAGAAACAAAAGCAAAGAGGCTGTTAAGTCTCTTCCTTCAACTGTCCTGCTTGCCAATAATTTCATACCATTGATTTCTTTCTCCTTCTTTCCTGTAGTTTCTGAAAAAAATACAACTCTCCCTTTTGACACCCATCCCCAACGGACTCTTGGCATTTATTTGGAATTCTGCACTACCTCTTTCTAACTGGAGGGGCTTCAGATGGACCTCTAAATTCTCACCCTCTCTTTCCCGGACTTCTCCCCTCTCCTTTCCAACATTCTTAAGTCTCTCTTCTTAATAAATAAGTAGATAAATAATTAAAATATTGAAATGCACTTCCATACCTCATCTTAAAATGGGTGTAAATATAATACTACCTCTCAGGGTTTCTGGAGGAGTGAAGGAGCAAGAGTTAAAGCTCGTAGGAGATCGTTGGCCCCAGGGACGTGCTCAACTCCTATCAACTCAGAATTTCCTGGGGAATCTGTCTGTCTCAATTACACATGGTCTGTCTGTCTTTCCGTACTTTCTTCTGTGCACACACACTTCCTTCCCGAGCACCCTTGCCCTCTTCTGTCCTTCATTACCAATCTCGCTGAAGGAGCTTTCGATTCCCCCCCCCCCCCCCCCCGGTCCCCCCCCCCCTACGCATCGGACGTGACTTTCAGCTGGCCTTTGGCCCTGCCCCGCTGGCCGCTGATGATTCTGTAACTGCATCACCTGTCCAGAGACCACCCCCCCATTCTGCACGAAGTCCACCTGATTGCCCTGCAGTATTTACCTAACCTTTCGATTCTTCCTTTCCTTTATTTTCAGATTTGTAATGGCATTTTATTGGTGTCTCCCCTTTCAAAAGACTTGCTCTCTGGTTGTTGGTGCAACTATTTTTGCTGTCGCCCTCCTAATGACGATAGAAGCAGAAAGTCAGGGCCGGAGAAAATTCTCCACCTACCTTGTGACGCCCAGCGTCCTCTGTGACTATGCTTCCCCTCTGCTCTTCCTCACGTGACCCCATACACATCCTGGTCCCCTGGGTCTCTGTCTGTCCTGGGTTCCCATTTCGTCTCAACTCACTGCACCCAGCGATCTCACAGGACAGCCTGCAAGCAGGACGTGGCCCACAGAAACGTTCTGTCATAGCCTCACTATATTAAAAAAAAAACATAGTTTTCACATTTCAGTTTTTTCACCTACTATCCCTCTTTGTGGCTTCTTTTGGAAAATTGGAGCATCCCGCCATGCTGGACCTATGTTTCCATGTGACCACAGCCAGCTAGAGTGGAGAGTGTTACTCCCTTGACCGGGGCGCCCCCAAGTTCATCATGACTCACAAGCACCTTCACTCTGCTACCTTCCAGGCCCTTCCAGGCAGTTCCGGCTGTCACTCCTGTCGTATGATCCCTAGATAAGTTGTGACCCCATGATACAAGGACAGTCAGATTTATATTTCTCATTCCGGGCTGGCCCTCACAACCACAGCCGAAATTTCCACACAGGTTCCACTAAGTCCCCGACTTGCTCTGGTCAGAGCTTGCTGTTCTCACTCGTGGCAGCTCTGCCGTTCTCTACACCTTGTAGCATGACCTTCAGAACTTAATGATCCTTCTGAGAGAGTGTTTGAATCCAGAATCCTAAAAGAAAAACAAAACAAAAAACCACATTAGGCATGCATCAATACTTGGTGGCATGCTAGTTGAGAATCATCAGTCTGTAAGAAGGATCTAGTTACACAGTAAAAAAAAAAAAATATATATATATATATATATATATATAAACTGATGTTGTAAGCAGGGAAGGCAGGTCGATATCTGTTAGGACGGTTGGGGCAGGAGATCGAGAGTACTGGAATCATGCGAGCAAGGTATGGAAATCGAGGCCGTAGTGAATCCAAAAGACGCTGCAGAGGAAAGTTTGGGGACATATAAACTAAAATAAAAATTTAAAAGGCAGATGCAAAACCTAAAATAAAGCTACAGAAAGAGCTTGAGGTTTGCTGATGCCACTGATACGTACGTGGAGGCAGAGACTCGTGGTGGGGGGATGTTGACGGTTCTGAAGATGATGCGGAGTCCCATTTTTGGCATACTGAGTCAGATGCCAGCAGACCGCTAAATAGATTCGGTGCAGTTGGAGGGAAGACACGGCCTGGAGAGTGGAAGGTGGATGGGAACTGCGGTTTTAGAAGCTGCCCACATACGTGTGGTTTTCCAAAAGCTCTCTCTGAGAGGGAGAAGAAAGAGAAATTGGAATAGAGGAAAGCAGAAGGAAAAAGAGAACCCGCAGGAGGGAAAGAGTCAAGAGAGAAGTAGGAGATCAAGCAGAGAAGTTAAGAAATCAAGGTGATAGTTTGATATAGAAGGGACTTTCCTAGCAGGATCCACTGAGCAAGGGAGAATATATCTACGTAATCTATCTACCTGGGACTGCTGGACTTGGCTAGGAGAAGGTCATTCAGTCGTTCAAAGTAGACGCTAAGCATCTATTATTTTCCAGAATGTGTTCTGGGAGGAACCATTCAACGTGGAGATTATGACAATCAGCAGGGCCTAGGTTTCACTACCACACTAACTCCCAAATCTCTGTGGCTTAACATCATAAAGGCTTACTTCATACTCATGCCAGGGGCTCTGATCCCTGCGCTTCTCATTCGGGCACCAGACTGACAAAGAAGCCACCCTTTGAAACATGGCGATTGCCGTGACAGAGAGAAAGAAAATGTGCATCAGCAATTAAAGCTTCTCCTGGAACGTGCAAGCAAGTGGGGCGGCCGCATCTAACTTCGAGGGGCAGCCAAGTACACTCCTAGCATGGGCTAGCAGGGAAGCAAACTAGAACATTCGTGCGTAGCTCCTGTGAGTTCCCCAGAGGTGGTTTTAAGGAAGAGTAGGTGAAATTCACAGCTGTAAATATTTACCATCCATTTCCCTATATCAAGGCTTACAACCCAATGGGCCAGGCCCAGGGCAAGATGAAAATGCAGGTCCCAGGCTGGAGGCAGGGAAGTCAGTCACCTCAAGCCCACTACCTTAACTCGTGGTGGACAGATGACCCTCAAAAGACTGTAATCTCTGCACCCAATTAACTTGTTACCTGGGTCAGGGGCAGGCAAGGGGCCGCCCCCAATCACAGCTTGGCGCTGCCGACTCAGAGAGGAATGGTACCACCTGGCCCCACCCCGAGTGCTACATGGCATGAATCTGACCCTGACCCCCCCCCCCCCCCCACCCCTACCCCGCCCCCCACAGGGGGCTGAGGGCAGTGGCGGAGGGTGGGCCTTCCCCCAACCCCCCCCCCCCCGCCCCACATGACCCAGCCACCACCCCAGGCTGTGAGTGGCAGCAGTAACAGGACCAAAGTGGGGAGGAGGAAGCCAGATGAGATCTGGTCACCAGAGAGCAGCTGAGACCCCTTCCCAGGGAGCTGGGAGGGGTAGAACCACTTCTGAGCTGAGACTCCAGGCCCCCAGCAGCTGCCCCATGCCCCATTAGACTTCCCTTACAAAACACGAATTCAAAGACGAAATTATTAAAAATGTCTCCCAAGACAGGGACGACAGAGCCCCTTTGGAGAGTGGGGTCCTGTGCAGTTACACTGCCCCCACACCCAGGGTAATGCCTTCTACCCCATCATTTGCCTGTTCTTCTTCCTAGTTGCTCTTGAAATCACATTCAGATTAGGAGTCATCCTAACAGGAAACTCATTTGGGTGTAACATAAATCCCCACCTACCGAGGCTACCTGAATGGGCTTGACAATAACCTACTCTTTTTTAAGTCTTCTTCCAAGATATCGGGCTCTTCGTAACCCCCCTGTTTGGGTCTGGGAACGGGGAAAGGCAAGGGGTAGAATGCACGAGTCAACTTTGCAAGGCCCATAGTGTGCAAGTTTGCAATTTATGCAAAGTCTGAGAACGTCAGCCGGTGCCCGGTGTTTATAGGGAGATTGCATATTCGATAAGCCCTCAGCTTCCCCCCTTGCCAGTGAGGTAGCCTGCAGAAGTCAGGTGTCGGGGAAAATAGAAATAGGTGGTCTTAATGTTCTCTCTGGTATTATATCTGTCTGTAGAGAATATAGCTTACAACAGATTAGCGGATTCAACCTATACCGAGACCGTGGTATGAGTGAATGCTGTTGACATTATCAGTGATTCCTGGAGGAGAATTTTCTTCCTTTTCTTCCTTTTCTTTCTTTCCAGAATTTATTTGTTCCCCTGTATACTTGGCTATCCTTTATCCCGTTGCTGTTTATCTCCCTGAAATAGCTTTGCGTATCTAACCATATTAAATCCACTTACTTATTGTTAGTTTATCTCTGTTTGGTGTATCAAATGTTTATTTATAAGCCACTCATGTAATCTAAAATTTACCTGATTGTTGTCTGTCTGTTTGCTGGCATGTATCCGACTGGGCTGGGCATATACTTGATACCCTCAGACAATAGAAGTCTTTTGGTAAATATAACTATTTAGAAGTCCTAAAGAAAGGTTTAGATTACCTAAGAGGCAAAGAAAACATTCCTCTGTGCCCAGAAAGTGCCCTAATACCTAGAAAAATGTGTTCCACGTTGACGTCAGGTGTGTTTGGGAACAATGACAAGATCTGGCAGTCTTAGGAGTAGGTTAATCCCCTCTCTTAAAAGCTTTCAGTATCCTGAAGCCCCACTTACCACAAATTGATTAGTGTTAGTGTGTGTAAGCCTCCCCAATGGGTCTGCATTCCATGACCAGTCCAGGAGAGGACAGATTATCTGGTTCTCAGTCAACATCAGCTGTTCGACACCTGATACAATGCCCAGTAGACAGCAAGAGGTTCATAAACATTACTTGAGTGGAGGATGAATGCTAAGCCTCATCTGAACCGGGACGCTTAATTTCCTCATCTCTTATCAATTTATGTCTGGGATTATTCCAATGTACCTGTCTGTGGTCTGTGGATGCCCAAAGCATCCCGTGAAAGGACACTCTCAGACGAGGAGGACTCGGAAGCCGAGCTTTGAGCCAGATGCACCTGTGTGTGCACCTGGCCTCGAACATTATTAGCTGGGATATGTCATGTGACCTCTAAACTCCAGGCCTTCATCTATAAAGTGGAAATAGATACCTCACGGGTGTGTCATGAAGATAAAGTGAGGTGCTCGAGGCAAACTCTCGAGTAGACAGTAGGCACTCCATAAATACCGCCTGCCGCTGTTCCTACTGCCACCTGGTCAAAGTGTATTTGTCAGCCTCCTACGTCAGCGTGTTGGAAGATTTGGGTGCAAAATGGACATCTCGGTGATCACTTGCTGGCGTGTTGACTCTGTAAACTCTTTTCACTGTTCCGTAGGGCGTCTTCCCCAGATGGCCGCCTGTGCCTGGGGAGAGGCGGTCTCTGGGCCTGACACAAACCCACTCGCACCCAAAGTCCCCTGGCATGGAGGTAGTAGGGAAGAGATGTGATTATTTGGGCCTTCTGCTTAAATTATTTCGTGCCTGGGGTATGTATTTATTTGCCTGCAGCGAGTTCAGAAGTGTGAACAGTGCTCATGTTCACTCAGTAAGAGTTACCGATGTTTTCAAATTGGACCCAGCAATTTCTGAGTCTGGATCTGAGAGGCAGGAAGTCGCCTAGGTTGGGTTCCAGACATTAAGATGTCTTCCTTGCATGCGGGAAGCATTAGTGCTCAGTGGTTTGGCCCAGGATGAAGCGTCCTTGCAGGGGCCAAATCTTATGCATTTCTGAGCCCCCCCTTGCCATGTTAGGCTTCCTTATTCATTGACTGATTTATTCGTTTGACAAGTCCATTTGGAAGCTCAGCTGTTTGTCAACCATTGGGCTACATGTGGGGATACAAGCGAGGTTTTTGCCCTTGTGGATCTTACCTTCTAGAAGAGATGGAGACCATAAATATGTGCCCTAATTTTAGGTACTGCTTGGTGCCATGGCAGAAAAAAAAAATGCAAGGCAAAGAAATAGAAAACAAAGGGGGGGGGGGCACACAAGTGTTTTCATTAGGTCATCAAAGCAGAATGAAGTGAGGGAATGAGTCAGGTGAGGGGAGGCAGCGTGTTCCAGGCAAGACAGCTGTAAGTGCAAAGGCTGCTGGGAGGGCTGGGGGGGTGTGGGGGCGGGGCGTGAGTGGGGGGACAGTAACAGGAGATGAGTCAGGTGGGAGACAGGGGCCTGATCATGCAGGACCTTTGCGATCAAGACAAAGAATTGTAGGATCATGGGGAATGAAAGAACAAGGAAGGAATGATGAATGTCTATGGGAGTGGCTGGGGGCTCAGCCCATGCAGGGGCCACCCAGCGTGTTGCTGCTGTGACCCTCAGAGGAGCCTGAGCTGCTGCGAGGCAGGCATCGTGGGACTAGCTAGCTATGCAGCCATTCTGGGCCTCAATGTTCCCATCCATAAAATGGGGATAGTGATATCTATCCTTAATGGTTCTCATCTGAATTAGATGCATCTGGATACATCAAGGAATGGTTGCTATTTAGAGATGACATTACATCATATCGTATTATTATTTTCAGGGTTTTTTTTATTCCAAAATGATAAAAGACAAATGAATATGTAGGGAAGGATGGGAGCCGCCCTAGTATCTGGCCGTGTGCTCACCTTGTGTTTATTGTATTGGCAAGCCGTTCTTGCCAAGTAAAACCTTGCCTTGCATAACCTGGGAGGTTCCTTTCTTCCATGTAAGCGTCTTTAAAATAAAAATGCCGGTGGCTTCCCACAGCCCACCTCTTTGGAATGCCCCAGACTCTTCCTCACTCCCCATCATTCATCATCTCTCAGCTCCCGCAATGCCCCAGCCCCCCACCCGTATCCCCGTGCCGCGGCCGGTGCCCATGCTGCTTGCCCAGCTGGCCACAAGGCCTCATTACACAGTTTTAGGAGCAACTGACCACGTTGAACACAGCGTGACTAGCATCCCCAGCAGGTGCAGTACCAGAGATCCTGCACGCCTCTCTCCATCACTTGGAGCCCAGCCCCTAACTTCTCCCGGTAGACTTACTCCTACCTAAGACCACAGCTCCAATCTCCTGTCTCAGGGAACCTCCCCTGGCCTCCAGAATGGGCCCAGCCCCTCACAATAGGCTCTCCTTGCCCATAAATCTTTGTAGCACTTATTACAGTTGCAATCTTACTTTTCTTCATGTGATTATGGAACTGAAGCCAGTGTGCTCTGCTAGAGTGGAAACTCCATTGGCCTGGAAGCCACGGCCATTTGTTTCTTTGCAGTTTCCTTACCATCATCATTTCTGTACAAGTAAAGTTTCTGGCTAGGAGCCACTGTGCCATAAATGTTTGTTGAATGAATCACCAACCTTCCAGGAAGCATCTGTGTCTTTTATAGATCCCTTAACGGGTAGTTTTGTTACTCCAAAGCCTAGCAGGAAAAAGGCAAAAGGATCAAAGCAAGACTGCCCTATGAGAAGAAAACCAGATCTTTTCCAAGAAAGCCAAGCTTGTGTGTGTTCACCAGTCTAGAAGGTAGAGGTGTTATTCGTCTCAGGTTCCCGTTCCCAAGAAAGAATGAGTAGCCGACGTCTCTGGTTGAGGCTGGAAAGCCAGGGAAGTTGGGCTGTGACTTGAGACCAGACTCTTATCTGGAGAGCTTCCAACACCACAGTCAAGGCCACTGGTCACATCCTTAGATTGGGGTTTTAGCATATTGTTTTAAGTGCCTTCCCCAAGATCGCCAGTGAGGATGCAGCTGTATATATTTGCCAAGTGTCTAATTCACGTGCACTACTATAAAAAGAATACTACAGAGTGGGGTGCTTACACAACAGAAATTTCTGGAGCCTGGAATCCTGAGATCGGTGCCAGTGTGGTTGGGTTCTAGTGAGAGTTCTCTTTTTGGTTTCCTCACATGGCAGAGAGAGACAGAGCGGGGAGGAGGGAGAAAGCTCTCCTGTGTCTCTTCCTACATGGGCACTAATCCCATCAGGGGGCTCCGCCCTTACAACCTAATAACCTCCCAAAGGCCCTACCCCTACAGCCATCCCATTGAGGGTTAGGGTTTCCACATATGAATTTTGAAGGGACAGTCCTTAATACCTGGGAAGCCCCTTACTGAGATTTGTAGCCGGTGTCATCCATGCCTGCAAGAGGCATCATGAGACATCTCTTCCCTATCAAGAAAGACTTGGAGTGACACAAAGTAACCTGGGGCATTTGTTCACTTAAATAATTATCAAGCAACCACAATGTGCCAGGCCCTGTTCTAGGCACTGGGGATTGAGAAGTGAAAAAGATAGGCCAAAGTGCCAGTCCTCAGGGAGCTTACTCGCTAGAGGTAGAGACAGGTGAGTCTATAAGGTGATCAGCTAGTGCTAAGGGCTGCCAAGCATATAACACACGGTCATGTGTTCAAGAATAATGCAAGGAGAAGGAAACAATTTTAGATTGAGCGGTGACCCAAGTGATCCACGGGAGCCAGCCATGCAAATACTTAGGGAGAACAGGGTTCCCAGAAGGGGGAACTAGGTCCTGGAACCTAGTTAATGGCATTGAGCACTCATTTGGGTGTACAAACGGACATACCCACTTTAAAAATCCATAACAATGACAAAAGGCAAATACACTTGGATTCTAAGTCATTCTTTGTTCTCGCCTTTCGGCCAAGCAGCAAACAAAATCAACGTAGTTCTCCCTGCTTAATCTCTTTCCAAGATTTCCCACAATCCACCCGTCTCTCTATTCCTAAATAGCTGAAATGGCAGCCAGATAATAGGAGAAGTATGTATTTTTGTGAAGTCATGTCACACTCACGTTACAGCGAGGCCACATGGAGGAGTGACAGAATTATCACTCCCCCTTTATCACTCAGGAGAATTGTAAAATTGTGTAGATGTGGGTTTTGCTGTTGACCACAACGGTTTGATAGGCACTCTCAGAGAATTTACAGTGCCTTCATGGGGTAAAATAAATATCCAGATAAAAAAGCCAAATGCCTTTGAAGTCTTCAGCTACACTGGTAAATGGTTCTTATAAAGCAGCATATTGACAGTTTGAGGGTGAATAAAGAAAGACATTTGGGAAAGATTTTGTAAGAAACAAATGGATTTCAATTTTAAATGGGTGGGATGGGGGAAGAAGAGTTAAAATATGACAAAAGAAAATTGTAGTGCCTTATGTCAGGTTCACTAGAAGCAGAGCCTGAGGCAAGGATTTGGGTACAGGTGATTTATTGAGTGATCACAGTAAAACCTGTAAGGGAGTGAGGGAAGCAAGACAGTGCAAGACAGTGGTCCCATCTAAAGTCTAACTTTGGTCGGAAGCACAGACAGAGGGCTCTGGAACTTAACACCCAGTGGGTTTCTCCTCTTTTGAGACAAGGAAGATGGACTTTTGTATCCCAGTGTCAGTCAGACATTGGTTGTGGGCGGCAGGGAGGTGTGTTAACCTTCCAGGTAAGGTGGCACCTGCCAGCTGCTGAGGACAGTTCTCCTGGCGGGGGGTGGGGGTGGGGGGCAGCTGTGGGTAGCCAGCCGCCACCCCTCACAACAGCTGTGGGTGGCTGCGCCAGTAGGAGATCTTCATGGGGAACTCATAGAGTCTCCTGCACCTAGACTCTCCTTCAAAAAGGTCTCTCTTTCCACAAAATATAAACATCCATCCATTCATTGAATTATTAACTCATTTATTCAATAAATTTTCTTGAGCACCTACTGTGTTTCCAAAATTAGTGTTACAACAGTGAACAAAATGGATCTGTTTATTGCCAGGTATCACCAAACTTAAGCAAATGAGAGAGACACCACTGAAGAAACCATGGCAAGAATGATGATAAGTTCTATGGTGAAAGAGGTCAAGTTCTGTGGGAGCTCTTATTAGGACCCCTAAATCTAGGGGAGGCAGTCTAGAAGTTTTGCCCATCACAGTAGCCATGAGCCACATATAGTTATCGAGCACTTGAAATGTGGCGAATCCCGAGTGAGACACTCTGGAAGTATAAAATATACCTAGAATTTCAAAGACTTAGTATGGAAAGAAAGAATGTGAATGATCTCGTTAATAATTTGTTATAATGATTACATGCTAAAATGACAAGATTTTTGCCTCTGTTGGGTTAAATAAAATATATTACCAAAATTAATGATACTCATTACTATTTACTTGTTTATTGTGGCTTCTAGAAAATTTTAAATTACATATGCGGCTTTCTTTATATTTCCATTGAATGGCACAGGTCAAGGGGCTTCTTTCTTTCATACCTTCAGCATCGCAGATAAGCTTGCTGAACAATCCACTAACGATCCACAATCCAGTTAATATGGATGTTCACAGAGTATCTCCTCATGATAATGAAGATATGGGCCCCTTGCTCCAAATTTAATATTGAGCACTTCCAATCAGTTGAGACCACTGTGTTTGGTTTGGTTTGGTTTGGTTTCATTTCGTTTTGTTTCGTTTCGTTTGAATAAGCCCCTTTAATGGGATGGACTTCTCCTCCTCTTTCTGTCTCCCTGTGGTATCCAAAGGCTCACAAAAACACAGTTCTTCCATCCCACACCCCTTTTAGATAATTGGAGTTTGACTGAATAGTGTTTTCCATCTACCCCAGATACAATTCTCGTTTTATCAGTCCTTTTTTCTCTTCTCTATGTGGCATGATTATGAATATCAATCTATAGATTCAAAAGTGAAGAGGCAAAGAAATATAAATGGTTTGAAGTGAGTCTCTTTTCAAGTAATTTTTCCCCTACCCTAGTAAGATGTCACTCCACGAGAGATTTCACAGTACAGCAACACTAGAAAGTATGATAATCGTTAAAAACATAATTGAAAGATTTGAAAAGTTGAACTGGAAGCATTTTTGTCAGAGTTTATTGCAAGTATTTTGTATCTTAAAAAAAAAAAGTTTATGAAAGTTCTGTGACAAGAAGATAAATTATGGAACCATAAGAACAGGGAAATAAATGGATCCTGGAGACTGACAAACAGGGCAAATGACGAGAACGTATAATTTTAGAACACAAAAAAAGGTAACTAAATTTGAAAAATTGCATTAGTGTATCATTTTCTGTATATGAGCCATTAGAGGGGAAAAGTGGAAATTACACCCTATAACAAAGTAAAAATGTTTTCAGTGTTTAAAGGTAATTTTGTAATACTGCTACTATTACTTAAACTCTTACCTCTTATAAAAATCCAAAGACAGGACCCCTGGTGATATTACCTGTGTCTTAGGCAAAGAGCAACAATTTGAATTCCATTCAAATACATTTGTATTTTGCCAAGTGCTATCAAGCTCTGAGCTGCATAATTTGCCATGTAAGTGAAATAGATACTTTTCCTCTGCACATTTATCACTCTCCTGTGGGCTTCATTACTGACAATCAAATCATAGAAGATGTACAAAATTGTCATGATGCACTTATTTTCTCATGATATTCGATACAAATAGTACTTCTTTACAAATGGCTTTTTTCCCCCCCATTTGCCATAACATTTTTGCGGGCTTCTCAGAATCTTACTAAAGTTCCAGTGATAGACTTTTTTCCCCAGCAAATATGTAGGACTCCTTGGAAAACAAATGTTTCTATTTAGGGAAAAATTAAAAATACTTCACATAAACAAAAGCAGTATTGTTTACCAGTAGTCTTTTAACTGTTACTCCCTAGATGTGTGTATGTATGTGTACCATGTAAAAGTGTTTATGAAAACAATAGATTCTAGCTCAAGTTATCTCCCTTTTGAAATCACACACATCCTGTCCCTAAATCATTTTAAGGATTAAATAGAGAGGCACACATCAAATGGCTAATACCTGGTCAGGAAAATTAAATAAGGTAGTGGGCAAGAAATACATAGCCCCCTCTGTCTAGCTTTTCTTTTTCCACTTTTAAAAACATTATGGATACAGAGAAATTTTTGTCCAAAAGATGCAAGAACAGGCTGTTGGCCCTACACCTTTAACTGGCAAAGCTATAGGGAGTGGTGGGGACTGTGGTGGACTGAAGAACACATTCTGCCTCTAGGGGGAGCAAATGCTACCAGCTCCAGTTTCATGCTCCATGAGTGATGTAATGTAGTCCTTTATTTCTTTTCGAAAAAAACCAGAAATCTGTATTTCTCTGTGTGTGTGTGTTTGTGTTTAGAAAGATATTTCTTGATTTTTAAAAGTTGATAGCATATTTTAAGTGTATAAACACTGAGCAAGCCAAAGAAAATACATTTCCTTGCCAGAGACAGTCTGAAGACTGCCAGGGTGGGACTTCTTTCCGTGGAATGGTCTTCCCCACGGGTCTGGGGCAACTAGGGTCATCATGTAAGGGTCATGGAGTCTGTCCCAAATCTACCTCTCTACTCTCCCTCCTAGCACATGATCTATTGGAGATGAGGTCATCTATTGATAGATATTATGTAAAATGTCATCTACATTAGCTGTAAAAACTCCTCCACTTTTCTTACCAATATAGGTGGTACTTGACCTTAAAAGTAGTTATGGCCCCTGTCAACAAAAATCATGACATCATTGTCACCTAGTGAGTCTGAGTCTCAGGGCAACAAACTAAAGATATGTAAGGGAATATCACTTTCATTTCCTGGATTTCAAGTTTATTCCCATTTTCAGCAAAGCAGACACAACTTTTTAGCTCTGATCTGTTATGGGATCCCCTCCCTCTACATCACTGGGCTCTGGCTGCTTAGACGCATCAGAGCCATTTAGTCCCTGAGCTGTTGGCTTCCATTAGCTGAGCACTCTTCCCTCCTCCTTCTTTTCTCCTCCTCCCAGCCAAGTGGAACCCCTTGTTTATCTGGGAGGGGGTGGGTGGGGAAGGTAGGGCAGAGGAAGACTCACCCTCAACTCAGTTCTGGCCAAATTCTTTTTCTTAACCTTTTGTTACAAATCCTCTAAGTTTCTCAAGGGGTTTTTAGGCTTTTGGAGATAAAAGCCAAGGAGAGGTAGAAGATATTTCTGCTTCCTGCTCAGCCACATCCCTTCCCCAAGGCAAGGAACACAACTGATGACTACATACAGGGTTAGAAACAAAACCTAGGTTATGATCTCACACAAGTATCCCAGGGCAGTAACAGTTCCAGCATCTCTAACCACTTCTGCTTGTCAGATACCAACTCTGTGTTCTGGGCTGACTAGGTATCATCTTATTTATTTTTCAAGACAACCCTGTGAAGTAAATATGATCTGTATCAGTCATCTGTCGACAGGACAGTGCTGCATAACAAATACCCCTGAGCCTGGGTGACATAAAACAATAAACAGTGATTTCGTCCACCAGTCTGAGGGGTCCAGCCAATCTGGGCAGGGCTGGGCTGATCTCAGGTGGCCTTGCCCATAAATGTGTGGTCAGCTTCCAGGTTGGCCTAGGGGCTCTGCTAATCTTGGCTGGGCTCATTCACATGGTTGGGAATTGACTAGCTGTGGGCTGATAAGAGAACAGCCTCAGCTATGATGGGTGGGACAACCTGGCCCCATCCCAGGCATCTCTCATCATCCAGCAAGATAGCCTATGCATTTTCTTCTTGTAGCAATTGCAGAGGTGAAAAGTGAGCAAGCCAGGTCATATAAATATTTTTCAATTTTCTGTTTTGCATTCTATTTGCTAATGTCCCAATAGATGACACGAGTCATGTGCCAAGCTAGGAGTCAGAAAGGGGGACACAAAACAGTTAGCTGGCAAAGGACATAGAAAGATGGGGGGCTGAAGTATTCAGGCCCATAATACAAACAAGATCCCATTTTCTGAATGACAAAACTGAGCCTAGGAGAAATGAGCCAGGCAGTAAAGAGGCTAGGCTTCAAACCCATGAGTGTCTGACTCCAAAGCTGAGCTCCTAACCACATTGCTCTGCTGCCTTAATTTTTAAAAGGAGCTTATAAAAAGGATTCTCCATGTTAAGGCAGCATCTTCCAGGCCAAATGGAGTGTTGAGTAATTGCCTGCTGAATATGGTTGATAGAGAAAGCAAACTTCAAGCCAAAACACTTTAATTTCCCCTAAACATATGTAATCATCTTAATTTTCTTTTTGCCTCTGTTGACAGAGCTTTGGGGAAACAACTCCTTTTTAGCATCAGCCAGTGTTTCCCTGGGAAGCAGCATGCAAGAAATGGGGTTGGCATTCTTTCCTTCTAAAAAAAATCCATTTTATATAATTTTACTATCTTCGCTGGGCTGGCCCCTTCCTCCCACCAGGGACCTCTTTTGCTTGACGTTGTTCTTCACCCCCACAGGTTCAAACCCTCGTGTTCATTTACAATCAGGCTCTCGTGTCTTGGGTGATTTGTGATCCAGGTTTAGTTCCCATCACTTGAATCCATTTGGGGGCTGAATTTCATACATAATAAAACAGCTGGTTGAGCAGTGCTGATGTCTCTGGAAGGACCAGCTCATTGATCAGTAATTGGTTTGTTTCAGAGGGCAATGTTGTCCTAATCCGAGAAAATGTAATCCAGATTACATTTTCAAACAACGAAATGCAAACCCAGCATCCTCCAGCAAATCCAGTTTCTTCTGTGGGTTGACATGACCAGAAATTGCCAGCTTGACTTTATGGACTGTTCAATTTTTTAGAAGATGACATGAGGTCTGATAACAGATACAAGTGAAAATAATAATAATAATAACAGCAACCCAAATTTCTGGAAACTTTATTGTATGCCAGGAACTGTGCTAAACTCTTTGCATGCATTTCATGTTCCCAACCATCCTGAGTTAGGGAGACCACTATACACTCATTTTATAGCTCATGATACTGAGGGTTTAGGTGAATTTCTTTCCCAAGGCCACATTGCCAGCCAGTAAGTGACAGGCAGAGTTGGGAGTTGGCTTAGCCCATGATGGTTAAGAGCAGGATCAGTAAACTTCGTCTGTAAAGAGCCAGACAGTAAATATTTTAAGCCTTTGCAGGCTATTTGGCCTCTGCAGCAACTCCTCAGCTCTGCCGTTGCAACATAAAAGCGGCCACAGACGGTGCATCTACAAATGGGTGTGGCTATGTGCCAATAAAACTTTATTTACAAAAACAGGCAGTATGCGGGATTCGGCATTTGTCTGGCATCACTTCCAATCTGTATTGCTTGGGGCAACCTGCTGAACTTCTCTGTAATCTCAGTTTTCTCATCTAAAAGATGAGGAGGAGGATAGTCATACCGAGTTTAGAGGGTTATTTTGAGGAGTAACTGGATGTTGCATATAAAACACTTGTTTCTGTTATTGCTGATGTGGGAGAGGGATTTGGGGAAGGGGAGAGCAATTCCTTCTGGGCTTAAGCCTCACGTTCTGACCTACCAGCTGAGTGGTCTTGGCGTGTTACTTAACATCTCCGGGTCTCAGACCCCTTCTTCATAAGGTGGAGGATACTAGAGCACAAATCTGACAGGATAGTTAGAAAGATTAAATGAATTAAATGCGTGCAAAGGGTTTAGAACAGTGCCTGGCACACGGTGAGCACTTTAACGGTGCCTGCTTTATTATTATTGTTGTTATTGCAAAATCAAGATTTGAGCCCAAGTGTGCCTGGCTTCTAACCGCAGGCTCTTTGCCACCACACGTTCCTGCAGGACCTCCTCGCTGTGTTATGCTACCGGGCCCCTTACCAGAATACCGTTTTTAAAAGCATAAAATAAAAATATAAAAAATGACAGAGAAAAAATTATATAGAAATTCAGTTATCAAAATATGTTTTTTAAAAAACAGTTTTTGATGTAGTTATATACGTACTTCTGGGTTACCACATGAAATAATATGCTCTGTCAGGAGGTCTAATGACTACTCTAATGTTGAAATCATAGTAAACGTCCAGGATATTTCAGTATCTCTGCAACAACTGTAGTGTGATATGATATTGGTGATTTGTACTGTTGCTGAAGTCATGGGTCCCGTGATTTGATACCTGCATTTCTAATTGAAGAAATGCTACATTTCACGTAAATGTTGGTGAAAATAATTTTTTTAAATTTATTTATTTATTTTTATTCTTATGTTAATCCCCGTACATTACATCATTAGTTTTAGATGTAGTGTTCCATGATTCATTGTTTGTGCAGAACACCCAGTGCTCCATGCAGAATGTGCCCTCTTTAATACCCATCACCAGGCTAACCCATCCTCCCACCCCCCTCCCCTCTAGAACCCTCGGTTTGTTTTTCAGAGTCCATCGTCTCTCATGGTTCGTCTCCCCCTCCGATTTCCCCCCCTTCATTCTTCCCCTCCTGCTATCTTCTTCTTTTTCTTTTTTTCCTTAACATATATTGCATTATTTGTTTCAGAGGTACAGATCTGAGATTCAACAGTCTTGCACAATTCACAGCGCTTACCAGAGCACATACCCTCCCCAGTGTCTATCACCCAGTCACCCCATCCCTCCCACCCCACCCCCCACTCCAGCAACCCTCAGTTTGTTTCCTGCGATTAAGAATTCCTCATATCAGTGAGGTCACATGATACATGTCTTTCTCTGATTGACTTATTTCGCTCAGCATAATACCCTCCAGTTCCATCCACGTCGTTGCAAATGGCAAGATCTCATTCCTTTTGATGGCTGCATAATATTCCATTGTATATGTATACCACATCTTCTTTATCCATTCATCTGTCGATGGACATCTTGGCTCTTTCCACAGTTTGGCTATTGTGGACATTGCTGCTGTAAACATCGGGGTGCACATACCCTTTCGGATCCCTACTTTTGTATCTTTGGGGTAAATACCCAGTAGTGCAATTGCTGGATCATATGGTAGCTCTATTTGGTGAAAATAATTTTTAAAAAAATTCACATTCACGAAATGCCTAAACTCATAGATCACTTGGGGTCCGCAGGCCCCCAGGGCAAGAACCCCTGTGCCTCCTGCCATTAAAGGAGCCATTTTAAAGAAATAATAAATCTAATGAACACTAGTTCTTACGGAGGTGAATGGTCCCTGCAGCTTGGTCTTACAGCACACACACACAGCCATTGGGTTTGGCAGAACGGATGTCCACAAAGAGAGCAATGTTTCCCATGCCTGTGCAGTCATGGAGCATTCATTCACTAGTGTGTGAGTGAGACATCGGAAACTGTGTTGCCCCCTAATTTGATGCCCTGCATGGAAAAAGATTGTCATTAAGACTGAGCCAGCGAGAGGTAATGGAAACATGATATCACTGACCTCATCCAAAAAAAATAGCTATTGTCACAGGACAGAGATGCTGAATATTTGTAGGTTTGGGGAGAAATATATTTGTTAGTGAAATGGAGCTTACTGTGGGGTGAGTAAAGGTGAATTATTTGTCAGACGACTGGAGGAGGTTTATGCAATATAGTATTATTGAGCGGGGCTATTAACAGAGTGAATTGCTATTGTGACATGCCATTAAATTGTTTTTAGTGTCCACAGAGGTATCATTCAGGAGCTGGCAGGGTTAGTAACAGAGTTGTATTTTTGGTGGACAGCAGCAGATCTCGAAACAAAATAGTGTATTTTATAGAAAAGTAAAATATGGCCAAAGCCGAAGTCCACAGACAATAGAGTCTGGGGTAGTCATTTGCAGCTACTTGACAAGAACCCCAAGAATTGAACAAGGCTCTCGGAGTCCCTGCTGTATATGTAGTTGAAGCTGAAATCTGAGTGATGCATCAGGAAGGAACAGTGAAAAAGTGAGATGAAGAGAGAAATCTGAACCCTAGGCTCTTTCAAGGATGTTCTGTCTTGTTCATGAATGTATCCCCAGTGTTTAGCAAAGAGGTTGGCTCAATAATTACTTGCTGAAAAAGAAGGAGGGGGGAGATCATGAGAGGGAGAGGCAGGAAGAGAGAGAGAGAGAATATTAATTAGCCATGTGAACACTGGTGGTATGGAAGCATGTATGTATGTGCACGAACACCTATTGATATATTTTTTATTTTTCAACATATATTTATTGCATGCCTACTAAGTGTCAGCCCCTGTACTATGTATAAAAAATGTATGTTTAATGAGACAGAAGAGATCCTAGCTCTCAGATGACTGGCATTCAAGTGAGGGATTCAGAGAATAAACATGAAATCAAATAAGCTTATTTCAAGATAGCGCTAAATGTTAAGAAACAAAAACAAAAACAAAACCCCCAGAAACTAAAAAAGCTGTCATGAGGTAGAGGGTAACTAGAAAGAAGGGGCTCCTTTGGGTATGAGGGTGATGTTGGAGCTGAGAAGATCAGGAGACTGACATTTCATTGAGGGCTTCCTACGTGCGGGGCGTGCCCTAAGTTCTTTGCATCCATTATTTCATTTAATCCTCACATCTACACTGTGAAGGAGAGAGTATTTATAACAATTTCACAAATGACAAGGCTCAAAAAGGCAAGTTGACTTGTCTACAGTCACAGAGCTGGTAAGAGACAGAAGCAAGGTTGAAATACCCTGCCTTGCCTGATCCCACGCCTCAGAGATGAACCAGGTGCCATGTTGCCTCAAGGTGAAGGGAAGCTCCCAGCTCATGATTATGCAAATTAAGGAAGAAGACTTTTCCAGGAAGGTCTCTGTTTTTTGATTTGCAAATGACTTTTATTTTTATGCCATATTCTGGTTATTTTCTACCTGGTCACCTGGCTTCATTCCTGAGACTTGTTGTCAGTAACCCAGATGGTGGATTTCATCTTGAGTCTGATTCATAGATGACTCTGAAGAAAATGTACGTCTTTCCCATATGGGAAAAAAAAAAACAACTGAGTCATCTTCCTAATTTAGATAGGGTAGGGGAAAAGGGATAAAGATCTTAAGGAAAACAAGCTCTCCTCTTGAAGAAATTGTCTCAACCCCATTTAGGACACATTTTCTCATAGCTAAGATCTTTTGGGCTAAGCTGTATGGACAGTTAGAAAAACAGTATAATTTTAGGGCGCCTGGGTGGCTCAGTTGGTTAAGCGACTGCCTTCGGCTCAGGTCATGATCCTGGAGTCCCTGGATCGAGTCCCGCATCGGGCTCCCTGCTCGGCAGGGAGTCTGCTTCTCCCTCTGACCCTCCTCCCTCTCATGCTCTCTGTATCTCATTCTCTCTTTTTAAAAAAAAAAATGCTCTCTGTATCTCATTCTCTCTTTTTAAAAAAAAAAATATTTAAAAAAAAAAAAAAAAAAAGAAAAACAGTATAATTTTAGCATCAACCAGCCACACTCTACCTCACTCCTGCCTTGGAGTATTGGTTTTCTTGTTCAGTACTCACTGTATGCACCAGGGAGTTCACATTTGTTATTATTATTTCTTTATTTTTGTTTACATTTTAACCCGGTCGATTGTTACAAAATGTTGGCATGTGTACGTTAATATATCTTAAATGCAATTTAAAATACCAAGTATCGTTATTATTAGGATTACTATTATTATTTTGGCTATCCAATTATTGATGTATTTTTTATGTCCGTATCTAATATTGGGGAGTCCAGGAGAAATGAGCAGGAACACTTTCACATACTACATGACGAAGTTCAAATTAGTCACACTCGCTGGAGAACATTTTGGCAATTTATCACATGCCTCTGAGGTGAACATGGCCCATGACAAAATAATTCCGTTTCTGGGAACTTAGTAGAAGTTATATCCACATTAAGATATATGTAAATTATTTCCAGTGAAGTATTTATAAGATAGGGAAAAATTAGAAACAACTGCCATGTCCAATAATAAGGCATTGATTATTTTTAAAAATAACTATACAAAAGTTTACCATCCACCATTAAAAATCCACGCTCATAAAGATAGAAGTCCCTAATACATTGATTAGGGTGAACGAAAGGCACATTAGTAAACAAATATATATTATGACCCCTAAAATACTACGATATTTATTTATGGCTACAGTATATTTATAGATAGATATAATTATAGATAGATATATTAAAGGTGACATTATATTATTATGTAATATTGTTATATTATTATGATACAGTTTATCATTAAGTGGGATTTTTCTTTATATTTTTCTGCAACTTCCACATTCTCTACATGGAACATGATTTGTTATTATAGTCAGGAAAAAACACACATGCACATATACAGCGAATGAAGATCAATGTTGAAGATTCAAGTTTTGCCTTTAGTCTACCCAGCACATTTTTGGTTTGCACTCTCACGTTGGCCCTCTGTTGGGTACCCATCCCCCCGTCTCCCAGCTCTGGTTCCCAGCATCCTTCCACTGGCCTTTTGCTTTTTAGCAGACATCCCTGACCTGACGTGTCAGGTTTTCCTCCACAGGTCGTGTTACCAACCCCAAGCCAACAGTTTCCGGAAAGCCCGGGGCTGACTTTGTACCTATTTCCTTCTTGGAAGAAAAGCCAACAAAAGGTGTTCTTAGAGACTCATAGTCGTGTTCCTTGTTAATTCCCATTGGGGGAAAGGGGAGCAGAAGCAAAAAAGAAAAAAGGAAAAAGAAAATTTTAGCTCTGTATGGTTGATCGGCACTCAGTATGTTTCCTTATTCATGATGGCTATTAGTTTCTTAATACTGGAGGCTGGGAATTTAAGTCCACATAAAGGATCCGGAAGATGTTATGTGCATTGTATATAAACTATATCTGAGCAAAGCGGAAAGAAAAACGGAGAAGAAAAAGAAAAAACAATGAGGCAGAGTAGAAGCAGAGCCAAAGGTTACTTTTTTGTTGTTTTCTTTTGTAAGTCACAGGGTTGACTGATTGCAGAGGAATTGATATGTTGAAGGGCAGTGTGGTTAGTAGAAAAGATCTCAAGTTCTGGACATGGATCAGATTAATCTGATTCGAACCCAGGCCTTGCCTTCATTGGCTTTGTTACTTTGGACAGAGACAGCGCGATTTACCAATTAAACAGCAGCCAGAACTTAGAGCTTTAATCCCAGCTCTGCAATTTCTAGCTGTGTGATTTCCCGAAAGTCACTTACCCTCTCTGAGCCTTCACTGCTGTGCATGCAACATGGGGGAGGGGCTCTTTTCTTCTGCAGGATCAGTGATGTCATTAACGAAGCCCCTGACCTGTAGGAGGTGCTTACTAAGCAGTGTCTGATGTTATCACTTTCGATGATAATGATTGCATTCTATTTATATATCTCACAAAGAAGGAGAAAAACAAGGAGATGAAGAAGAGGAGAAGAAAAACCAGATTTGAGTTGTTCATAGGGGTCACATCAAACTGAGACCTCCTGAATGTTTGGGGTTCTTATGTGTTTTGCTTTGTGTGAAATACAAGAAAGTCGCCGGGACATCTGTGAAGGCATGTGTGTGCTCCTCTCCATATTAGATTACATGTTTTAGGACAATAAATCAGTGAAAGAAAAGTAATAAATAATGCATGCCAAAAATGTGATCATGTTTATTAAGAAGCAACAGCCTTGTCATCTTCATTTTCTTCTTCAGTGACTCTCCCCTCTGAGGGTTTGCTCTTCAGGGACTCCCTGCAATTTAGCTGGAGGCCATTCTCTAATTCTTGTTTGCAAAAATACCTGCTTTGCAAAAATAAGTTAAAAGCTGAGCATCCAGGTCCTCTGATGAGTGGCTCATCAAATCCATCCCATCATTAGCGATGGCTTCCTGGGGGCTCCACATCTGCATATTTTGTGCTTTCCCACACTCTGTCCTGCCGCTCTGGCTTTTCCGGGGTGAGTTTTTAAGAAGTCTCTTTAGGCTTTCGGATTTTGGAAAAGAAAACAAAAACCAAAAATCAACTTTCCTTTTCCTAGTCCTGGGCAGCTGCTGCAACAATATGTTGACATTAGTGCATTGTGACATCCAAGGACTTTAATTGGGGCTGCATTATAATCTGTTACTCATCACCGTTTGCACTTGAATGACCCTGAAAAAGACAAAAAGGAACCACACTGGCAACCAGTCTTCCAAGGACCCTAGCAGAAAACTCTGTGCTGTAAAAGCAGAGCTGTGTATGTTTCATAAGCTAGAGAAACAGAAAGGGGGCAAGCGAGGCTGCGACTGGGAGCGACGGGGAGAGAAAGGAGAGGGAAAAAGGAGGCAAGAGAGAGGGAGGCAGAGGGTAAAGAAAGGCTCGCCTGTGCTAGCGGGGAGCAGCCTGGCTGGGCGGGAAGGCACCCTTGATGAGCTCCTGGCTGAGCTCTTCTCTCTGAGAATGGGATGACAAATTGGCCCTGGGGAGCCCTGGTTCTGCATCCCTCTGATGGGATGTGGGTGGTACAACCTTCCCTTGAATGTCAGCATCTCAGGTTCTGAGAGAGGGTTCCAGACTTTGAGAGTGGCACTAGTTTGAGATTTGAGGCAAGGGTGGGTTTGCACGTGCCCAAAATACCTTGAATCCGCCCTCCCGTTCCAGAAGGCTTCTGTCATTCTTTTCACCCGGGTTAATTTTTGCTATCCTCAAGGAAAGGAATTCTCCTCCCCAAACTAATCTTAGAAAACCAGAGTTCCCCCGTCTCCCCATTTCTCTCTGTTCTTCCTATTTCTGTTTACTATTCCCATTCCCCTCTGTGCTCACTTTCTCCCTGTTCCCCACCGCACCTGTCTCCTCTTGCTTGGATGGTGACACTTCATCATCGTGCACCCAGCCCAGAGTGATTTAAGCAGGTTCACTAAATAGCAAATTACTTATGGACAGAACCCCGTGCTTAATTAGCTTGTCCTGACATAAACTTATTTATCGGGATTTTCTGTTCACTCCAGTTTACCTGTGAATCCATGTTGATTTTATTTTTTGACTCATTGTTTCCCTCATCCCCTGCCCTCCATGCTTCCTCCCTTGTTCCTTTCCCCCACCTCATCTTCTCCCTGTCATCATGTGTGCACCTATTCATTGCCCCCTCTCCTTTCTCTCCCTGCCCCTGCTAGCATTTGACTGCATTGCAAAAGCACTAATTTACGGTTTTTACATTGTGCATTATATTGCTTTCCTGGCCTTCCACGTCCCTCCCAGGTGTGAGTCCAGCTCCAGAACCCCTCCATAAGTGCCCACCCCTTGAGCCCTTAGATTCCGCGTCGCTCATCTTCTTCCAACTTGGTTTCACTACATTCTGTTTTGACCTCTGTCATTGTTGACTTAGACATGACCCCCATTTGTTCTCAACTTGGTCCCTTTAGCCAGAAGCTCTGATCTGCTATTTCCTTGCCTTTGATGTGTCTCCATTTCCTGTAATTAATCTCATTTTCCCTATAGCTCAGCAGCTACATGGACAGCCATAAGGATAATGTACCCCGTTTGAGCTAGCTGCCATACCTCCCCAACCTTTGTCTGGTCCTCACCGTCTGCCACGTCAGTAGACATGGTCTTGCCCCAGGGGTAGGAGGAAGACATGCTTTGCAGAAAATGTAACACTGACTTCTGTTGGAGGAAAATCAGACTGCCGAAGAGCCAGGTAACACAAGTGGGCAGGTAGTTATATTCTGAACACAGAGCTTTGATGGGTAGCTCTATTTTTAAAAATGCATATTTTTACATGTTTCTTTATATTGAGTTCTATGTATATTCAGTGTCCCGAGAAAAAAACAATGAAAATCGAACTGAACATCTAGCCATTCCAATAAATCCTATCCCATCGCCAAATACGGTACTGGGAAAATTTTCCTAACTTTGTAGACTCTGTGGTTTCAAAGCCAATAATACTCTGTGTTCTTTCTTTTCTTTTTTTTTTTTTCTTAATACTCCGTGTTCTTGATTTATCCTTATCAACATTCCTGACACTGACTATGGGGCGTATTCAGGACCAAAAGGTCTGTTTAGCCTAATCTTTTTACTGCTAGAACAAGTAGATTTGAACAGTCTGTCCTCTTAGGATCTTTTATAAGAATGTTGTCCTTGCATTCTTTGATAGATTTGTTTCCATTTTTCTTAAAAAAAAATAGGCCACATGTTTCATGGGCAAGTCCTTGATACTATCTGGAAGCACAGACATCCATGAAAATACTTTGAAAATTTAAAGGCATTCTACTCATATGAAAGGTCCTTCATTGCCTCCTATGAGCTTCAGTTTCTTTGCCTATAAGGTGCAGGGGACTCAACCAGGCCGTGCTACTGTGTAAACACTGTGAGATACCATATAAAGAAATGCTCTCTAAATGTCAGAACACCTAGCAATGAAGACATTGTGTTGCTATCCTCATGTCTATGTGGAAAATGGACCAAATTATTTTATTTCCTCTGCAACTCTCCACAAGGTAGTGTTTGGGTGGATTAGCCAATTAATGTTAGCAAACCGTGTTGAGATCTAAATTGAAAGGTTTTGTACCAAAGAGAACTTTTTTTTTTCCTGACACTGCAGAATTTCCGGTATTCGTTTCTACCAGGAGCATTACATGCCTCAATAAAGATTATGTGGCGATTTGACCCTTTTTCTTCTCCCCGCTTACAAACTGAAATAAGGAGAGCTGGGCATTTCAAAAAGGGAGAATGGATGTATCTCAGAGTTGTTAGCTCATCTGTCTGTAGCTTCTCAAATTACTCCCAAAGTTGCATCCTCTCCTGATTACTCCCAAACTTGCTTTCCCTACCGAAGGGAACAGCATGACCACGCTTCCAGCCTGTAGCCGCACAGCCATATATGTGTATTTACACATGTGCCTATGTGCATCATTTTACATAAATACGACCATATTATAGTTGCTCCTTTCATATTGCAAATGGTCATCTTTTCCTTCTTTTTATGCCTGACTCTCCCATTCTGCCCCACCCCCATGCTCACTGCCCCCTCCCTACTCCACCCCTGTCCCATAATCCAAATCAACAACCTGGTTGGAACCTCTTCACACTTTACTCCATACTCACATAAATTATACATAATATTTACACTTTTTTTCTTTCTCAGGTTCAAACACACACACTCATACACACACAGAGTAGTGGCACTGTTTTTGGGGGGGTTTGGGGTTTTGTTTGTCTCTGTGTGTAAAATGGAATGCATCTTCCAAGAATGAAGACTTTTATTTGTGTATGAACGCTTTATATTTTACTTTTTGGATTATCAAATGGTGAAATTGAATTTTTCTGGTGGTGTACAATTCTACAAATTTTAATTCCTACATAGATTTGTATTATGCCTACAACAATCAGTATAGGGACGGTTCCCTCGCTCTAGGAAACTTCCTCCTCCTTCCCTCTGTAATTACACTCTCCCTCAACCCCTCTTCCCTGTTACCCCCTGATCTGTTCCCCTTCACTATAGTTCTGGGTTTTTTGATAATGTATATAGATAGAATTCTACAGTAATTAACCTTTAGTGACTGGCTTCTTTCGTGTAGCATAATGTCTTTGTGACCCATGATACTTTTCTTTTTTTTTTTTTTTTTTTAATTTAATTTAAATTCCAGTAGTTAACATACAGTGTTATATTAGTCAGGTGCAAAATATAGTAATTCAACAATTCCCTGATACTTTTCGAAAGTATCTGTCAACTGTCCCTTTTTAATGCTGAGCAGTGTTCCATTGTACAGATGTGAATGGTGATCCATTCTCCCACGAGTGAAGACTTGGTAATTGTGCTTGTTTTATGATTAGGTATGCTTGTTTTATGATTCCATTTCTAGTACTTCAGGTTTAGGAAGAGTTTGTATTAGTGCATGAATTTACCAAATTAAAATATTGAGACAATCAAGGGATTAGAGAATCAGTCATGAGGGGAATTTAGAATTTGAGCTTAAATGGCAGGTGAACTACCAGGACTCATAAAAACAACTCCTTCCACAGACTTTATTGGTGCTTACTCCATGCCAGGCAGGGAGATGGGCACTGACGTCCAGTATCTCATCAACTCTCCTAGGACATTCTGCCGTTGGCACTCTTACCCTGTCTTACAGGAAAGGAACCTGAAGCTCCTCTTCAGGTGGTTCTACGATGGTGTCCAAAGTCATTGTCTACCTAACCTCTGTCCCTGACATTGAAACTTTTTATCAGCTTGTGCTTCTCTTGGCTTTAGTTAGAGTTTCAAGCCTCTTTCCACTTAGTAGTTTAGATAAACTTGGTATTATAGTTTCCTTTCATTCCTTTAAGTGATGCAAATTGCTTTACCCAAAGAAAGGCATCACATTACACCATTACATGAAAAAATCTACTGAGAAAGAAAGAAGAAGAAAAAGATGTTTGGATTTCCCCCCCCCTCGTTTTTCTTTCTGACTGATGCAAATGACTGCTAGGATTCCTCCTGCCCCCTTTTGTCTTGTTAAGTGAAGATAGTCAGGTCTTATATACAGAAGCAAAACGAAGGGAAGAGATGACCAGTTATCTGATGAAATTGATGAATATAGTCGAGATTATTCATGGGGGTACAGGTGGCGGGGGACACTTCTCCTCTCATCTGTCTGCTCCACACCACCACCACGTGTGTGGGGATGGCATTTGGGGTTCTGCAAACTTAAATTACATGAAGTGAACCAATTATCTACTTCAGTTTCCCACTGTAGTTATGTTCTGATGGTTATTTATTTGCCTTTATCATTGACGATGACAGTTCCATAGCTAAAAATTGAAGAATTCGTTTTACAAAGTACAGGGAAATCTGCTAGCAGAAAGTTTGCTTCCCTTAGCCATGTAGCATCTACAGCTGGGCAGACAGATGGATACATAGCCGTGTTTCTTTCTTTCTTTCTTTTTATCCTAAACACTGTATATCGAGTAAATAGTTTTCTCCAGGAAAAATCTTGCTGGCTCTGTCACCAAGAATTCAGCTCCTGAAGCTTACATAACTGTGTTTCATGCATTGGATAGCTCAGGATTCTAGCTTCTTGCGAATGATTTTGTAAATGGCTGTCAGGAACTGCCCCTCCATTAAGGAGCTATGTCTGGCCCATCACAACTGCCATCATCCCTCTCTCCCCCATCCGATCTGCCACTAAATCCTGTTTGGTTTACTTTTGAAATGGCTCTCAAATGGCTCCCTCTCTACCCCCACCTCCACTGCTTCATCCAGACCTTCATCAACTTTCTGATGCATTAATATCATCATCTCTTAACTGGTCGCTGTGCATCCAGTCCGTGTAAACCATTCTCAATGGCAACAAAAGTATCTTTGTAAAGCAAGGCTCTGATCTGGTCCTGTATTTCTTAGACTGCTATGGATCCCACAGTTCCAAACAGTGTTTCCAGAAATACAGTGTATGATTTGGGGGAAATAGACAAATGAATACATTTTATTTGGAGAGTTATATGTTTAATTTTAGAGTTATATCTTATTGATGGTGATCTTAATTTTCCATCCATGCACTCACAAACTCCTTTTAAAATAAGCTTAATAAAGTGTGCTTTTTTAAGTGGACTGCTTAAAAAATAAATCCCCAAATCAGTGGCTAATTTGGCAAAAATTGTGAAGATGGTCTGCAGAGGACTGAACCTTGGAAAACACCAGCAGGGACACAAAGTCCAAATCTTTAGCCCATCATTAAAGATCTTTCACAATTGGCTCCCCCAGAATAGCAAAAAGCCGCCTTCATGCCTGCCCTCCTTCCTCCCCAAGTTCAACAAGAACTTCCTTTCCACTTTTAGTCACATCAGACATTTTGCCATTTTCCAAACATATTAAGGCTCTCATATTTGTGCATTTACCCCACCCCCAAATACCATCCCCTTTGTCTGGATTATATTTTTCTACCTGGTGGACTTCTACACATCCTTCAAAACCCGGTTCACATGTGCCAATCTCTTCTCTAAGTTCCTCAGGGAGAATTCACCAGGCCTCTGCACTCCTACTCTCTGCTGTATGGCTTTCAACACTCAATATCTTGGCTATTTGAATAGGTATCTACTTCCACTCCCAGAACTAATAAACCCCACAGAGCTGTACCTAAATCTCTCTGGCTCCACTGGCCATTGATAGGCAGTGGAAGGGCTTAGCTGTTTGCTAAGAATCAAGCCAGATTCTTTCTTCAATGGGAGGACGTGTGTAGAAAAGTGAGGTCTCACACACAACTCATCTGCCAAAAGAAAGTAATCATCATGCACCATCCTCCCTGCTAAATGGGTCTCAGAAAGTTGTTCTGACAGTGTTTCTCAAGTTACTTAGCCGCAACTATCTTCTTTAAATTGCTCTGAAACATTTATCCTTACCAAAAGGTGATACAGCAACACAGATGTCTTCTCGTAACACTTATAAGACATTATAATTGCTTGCTCTCTACCTTCCTCCCAGACTCCTGACTTCCTTAGAGCAGGGATGGGGTATATTTTGTTCAATGCAGTACCTACGCCCAAGGACAGGGCCTGGCACAGGGTAGGTACTTGGGTGTTTCTTAAACAAATGGCATCTGAATCTTCCATCTATTTGGCTGACAGACTCTCAGTTCTTCCTTGCAGGTCAGAGACTGTGCAAGGTGGCACGAGAAAACTAGGTTGCCTACTTCCAGGGGAGCCTCCTTCAAAGTAAGTGCTTGTCTTGGGCCATTTTCCCACTCTGTTTGCTCAGCCCTACAGTGGCACCATTTGCCAGCCTGGAGTATTCTTTCATTCCTTGAAATCCCACGGTCTATGCAACACAAGTCAATCAAATCTGCGCACCTGGCCAGGGTTTTGCTTTTAACTGTGCGGACAAGTGCATGGTGGTCAAGAGTGCAGTCAGATAAAGGGATGAGCAGAGTGGCTGGCATGGTGAGGCCTCAAAAGTGCTATTATAATGTATGATAATTCTGGGGCGCCTGGGTGGCTCAGTCGTTAAGTGTCTGCCTTCGGCTCAGGTCATGATCCCAGGGTCCTGGGATCGAGCCCCGCATCGGGCTCCCTGCTCGGCCAGGAGCCTGCTTCTCCCTCTCCCACTCCGCCTGCTTGTGTTCCCTCTCTAGCTGTCTCTCTCTCTCTCTGTCAAATAAATAAAATAAAATCTTTAAAATAAAAAAATTTATGATAATTCGTCACTATTTTTACATTCCTAATGATAATAAATGTCATGTGCAAAATGGTCCTCTTTTTGGTCCTCTTTTTCTGGTTCCTTTGATAATTTTATGTCTAGTCCTTAAGCCATTTGATTATTTTTTGGGAATCCCACTAAACCTTACCTACTGGCTTTGGTTCCCTCCGAAGATTCCTGCGTGTTTCTCAGCATGTAATCATTTTAGGACCCTTGCTTCAAAAGTTATCTACTCTCAGGGTGCCTGGGTGGCTCAGTCAGTTAAGCGTCTGACTCTTGATCTCAGCTCAGGTCTTAATCTCAGGGTTGTGAGTTCAAGCCCTGTGTTGGGCCCCACGCTGGATGTGGGACCGACTTGAAAAAAAATGATCTATTCTCACCCTCTTCATTTTCGCTCAAGCACGTACTTTTTTTGTCTGGCCACTTTTTGACCTAGCTGGAACTCAGGGTTTCTAGTTCACTAATTCATTAATTCATTCAGTAAATATCCACTGAATACTGACTCTATGCCAGATACTGTTCTAGGCTCTGGGGACACAGTGTTGAACAAGACAACAATTCTTGCCCTCATAAAGAGTTCATTCAAGGGGCGCCTGGGTAGCTCAGTTGGTTGAACATTGGACTCCAGATTTCAGCTCAGGTCATGATCTCAGGGTTGTGAAATCAAGCCCCGTGTCAGGCTCCACATGCAGTGGGGAGTCTGCCTCCATCCCTCTCCCTCTGCCCCTCCCCCGGCTCATGAACACTCTCACACAAATACATAAATAAATCTTTGGAAAAAAAAAAAAAAGAGTTCATTCAAGTGAGGAAACAAAGAGAATAAAGGAACAATACATAAATATATATATCAACAGGGCGCCTGGGTGGCTCAGTTGGTTAAGCGACTGCCTTCGGCTCAGGTCATGATCCTGGAGTCCCGGGATCGAGTCCCGCATCGGGCTCCCTGCTCAGCAGGGGGTCTGCTTCTCCCTCTGCCCTCTTCCCTCTCGTGCTCTCTGTCTCTCATTCTCTCTCTCTCAAATAAATAAATAAAATCTTTAAAAAATATATACATATATATCAACATAATATGATGATATATTACAATGTGTTAATATAATAATAAGTTATGCATGGGTCTTATGAGAAGAGCCAAAAGATAAATAGTGGCTTTGACCTGACTCACAGAGTCAGTGGCTTCCTGGTTTAATTCCTTGTACTGGCCACCCCTGCTATATTCCCTGGGTCAGCCAGGCACCCGACCAGACCTGTCTTACCTCGGGACCCAAAGTAGCTTCTCACTCACCTTTGCATGTTTCCAATCTAATCAATTCCCCTTACCTTCCACTGTTGATAGCTCTAATCTGTGCATCACTATGGGTGCAGAGAGGGCCTTGGGGGTAAAGCATACTGGGAAGACTCATCTCAAGGAAGGGGGTGAGTTGGGGGAGGGCACTGGACACCTGACCCTTCAGGGCCTTTCCCAAACTCCCTCTTTTGCCACACGTGTCAGGGATAAATCCTTGTCTGTCTGCATATTAAAGGTATGTTTCAGCCAAAGAGAAGTTTCCAGAGGTTTCCCCTTGCACTATGGAAACATTATTTAACACAGCATCCTACATAAAGTAGATGGTATGGAAATATTTGTTGAATGTGTGTGTTTGGGACCATTTGAAGTTAACCATCATGGGGGTCTGGGAGCTGAATTCCATCGGGGGTGCTAGTGAGTGAGCCACATGGGTACCTCCACTGTCCCGGTAGTGGACAGAGGAGACCTGCAGCTCCCGAGCAGACAGCAGAATGAGCTGCAAGGAGCCACTCTAGGCCAGCATCCAGGCTCCCTGGAGTCCTCTGATTCTGCCCAGCCCTTTTCAGACTGGCGAATGTTGGGAGCCCAAGGCATCATTAGTATCCTTCCATCACTTCCTCATTAGTTCTTAGATAGTGTTTTAATGACAGCTTGAGAGGCTCCGCATCCTGGCCTCCTTCTATTTATGATCCCCACCGTGTTAATGTGCACTTAATGAGAAATTCTTGTCTTGCTTGTAAATCCTGTAGCCGGCATTCAATTTATTGACAGATGTTTGCTTGGATCTCTTTAAAATTACTTCATAAATCTTCCAGGATAAAAGGCCTCAAGTTTGGTTATTAAGACAGGACCTTGTTGACAGTTTCATATTTAACTGTTTAGAACTCAACTGTCAGGGCTGTAATGGGGTGTATGGCGGAGGGGCACGGGGCCCGAGCTCCAGTTGCCGGGTCTTCTGCACCTACCGGGGCCCTCGGTGGTGAAGGGTGTCTACCGTCCCTTATAATCCATTCAGTTAACTTCTCGGTGACCTCGCCGTGCTTCGCACTTACTCATGCAGCATATCAGCGTGTCAGCGTGATGAAGTGCCTGGGCTGATAGGAGCGAGGGGCTGAGTAAGCCACAGCGCCTCAATCACCAGGGAAGGGTGTGGAGGGGAGCCCGGCACTGAGGTGGCACTTCCCACGACAGCCAGTGGGCACCCGCGGCAAACCTGGGCGTTTCAACTTCACCTTTGGGCAACAAGCAGTGCACGTGGTGGGAAGGGGGGCTGCTTGGAAGTGTTCAGATCACACTCGTCTTTTGTGGCCTTTTCAGTGCCATCTCTGAATCGAGATTTTTTTTTTTTTTTCCTATTGCCAGTGGCAGAAAACTCACCTCTAAACGACTTAAGGAAAAAGAAAAAAAGCGTGGAAATAGAGTTAATAGACTCATGTGATTTAACTGTACAGGTGTGGTTGGCCTCGGGGCTGGCTTGGTCCACCGGATAAAATAACTCAGTTTTACACTCATTCTAGAGTTTGCCTTCCTCTACATTAGCTTTACCCTCAGAATTCCTGCCGTGGCCCCAGAAGCTCCATACGGCTTCTAGCTTCAGACCCCTGGGAGAAAACACCACCACCTGCTTCTCTTCCAAATACCCAGGGGAAAAAGGCTTATTGTGTCTCATTGGTCCTGACCGGTCACATGGCCGCTCTTTAGCCAATCACTGTGGTCAGAGGTAGGCTCTGTTCTGATTGGCTAGGACTGTGTCACGTGATGAGCTGCGCCTAGAGCGCCGGAAGAAAGGCGAAGGGGGAGGGTGTTTCAGGGTTAAAGTGGCGTCTCATTACCTGTAGAACGAGGAGTAGAGCCAGGCTGCGTTAAAACCAATTTTCAAATGCCCAGATCAAGTTCAAAACAACATCCTGCCTTGTCTAATTCTTTCATTTCGCTCTGAAGGGTTGTTATACGTTGGCAGCCTCTGTGCTAAACCGGAGTTGTGACCTACCCTGTTGGGGAATGCATCCCAAAGATTAAAAATTGAGCACACCCTAGAGAGCCGGCTCATTGAGAAGTTCTCTAAACCCATACACAAGCCAATAACAGTAATAGGATGAAAAAGAGAATTGCCCCACTTACTGCTACCACAAATCAGCGGTTTCCATGTAAGATGATAATGAGCATTTGGGCCAAAAATAGCGTGTTTTTTGCTTACTTGCTGGTGTTCTTGTCACATCGCATTGCTTGAGTTGTGTCATATCGCATTGGGTAACGTCGCCTCCATCCCGCGTTGACGTGACCCACTGCTTTGCAACATTTAAGACAAGTGTTTGGGGGCTTTTCTCCCCAATCCAATTTTTTGCACAAATGCTGTTTACCAGATGAGGCATATGTGAATACTATTAGAATTGAAAACACATCCACCATTTGAGCCAGAATTTATTAAAGGGGCCTATGGGAAGGAAGGCACACGAAACATTTTACTCATAGACCCTGACAGGCCTCAACAAGGGGTCGGCTCTTTAGCCCAGAATCTTCCACATTTGCTGAAATCTGATATTCACAGTTTCGTATGTGGAAGCTTGGGAAAAATTGAGGGCAAGCTTTATGGCTCATAGCTGGACAGTGTAAGCTTGGCCTTGATTTTCTGTGAGACCTACTGCCCAAACCCCTGAGAAACAGATTCTTCACAGAAATAACTGTAATAATCTTGATTCACATTTGCCTTGTAATGATAATAGCTGATCCTATATAATGTTTTCTACCAGTTACTGTTGCAATCACTTTATATATTTTAATTCCTTTAATCCTACAATGGCCCTGAATATTATTATTATTTCCTTTCACACCAGTGAGGAGACTGAGGCACAGAGACATTAAGTAACTTACCTAATGGCCCACAATTTGTGGAGCTGAGATTTGAACTCACACACAGTCTGGCTCTTGAGCTGTGCTCCAAATATGATGCTGTGTTGCCCATACGGAGGGTTATATGGAGAAACACATTGACTCGGGATTTGTGGTACTAAGTGGTAACAGATGTAGAAAAGATGAGTTCAATATTATATATATAACATATATTACATATGATCATATATATTATATAAATATTATATATCACATACTGTGTGTGGGTAAACTTTCTCCTCAAAGAATTGAGTCAAGATATATTAATACAAGTCATATTGCTTTTAAAAAGAAGATGGGAGAAGAAACAATAGCAAAATTAAATTTTGTTAGAATAATAAAATGAAATTGGGAGAGATGTAATTTTACAGTAATGTTTGTGACGAAAATTCAGGCCTGGGCATCCTGATAGGCGAAGACCAAAGGGGATGAGTGAAGAGCTATGACATTTGCAGCATCCCAAGGTTCAAGCAGGCTCATGCCCGAGTCTCGAAACAAGAGTGAGGGGAATTTCTCCCATGGTCCTCAGACCAGAATGTGGTGGAAGCAGAGAGTTGTGAGGAGCTTCACCTTCTTTTAAAGGACAAAAGTCAGGGGCGGAAGAGCCCAAAAGGAAACCCTGGTATTGATGCAAAAATAACAGAACCATTCTATATTCTTGAGCAAGGTATTTAATGCCTATGCATCTATTTTCTTATCTGTATAAATATGCTTTGTTTGTGTTCCCCCAGAATGAGACCTGGAAACAAATGCTTTCTTTGGTTGGTGATCCCAGGAGGATACCGCGAGGGGAGTGGAGGAGGAAGACAGGGAAGAGAAGGATATGAATAGAGTGAGTGATTGAATGATCTAGCAAGTGACCACTGTGGACAACTGGAGTTTGATGCTACTGGGGCGAGTGTAGAACATGCACCTCAGAGTTGTCCCATATGAGGGGTAAAGGTGCTGGGGTAGTTTTCCACCAAAGCTCCATTGGCTGTGGCTTGAGGGCTTCTTCATGGGGCATTCCTATCCAGCATTTCTACCTGGCCCTGTGTGTGAGCCAGACATGCTCCCATGGCTGGCCTGTGGCCCTCAGCCAGAGAAGCAGTGGGTGTGCTGGGTAGCGAGAGGTCCTTGCCTAGGACATGTGGACAGTGGTCCACCAACATCTAGTGTAGGGGAGAGTGGCACCTGCCTTCGAGGGCTGCCATAATGACTGAATGAAGTAATGCATACAAATCACTTGGAGTCGTGTCTAGTTTAAACAAAAACTTAAAAGTTGGGGAATAGTATACTGGCTCATGAAACTCAAAAGGCCAGGAGAGGATCTTGAAGCTTCAAAAAAAGTGGACGTGGGTGCTCACATGTATTGGGTGAGGCAAAGTGTGGGGAGCAGGGGAGAAGAGCCTGTGCACAGGGGTCCAGAGTTGAGCACTGCCAGATGGCGAAGACCGTGTCATCTCTGTGGTCCCTTTCACATCTAGCATGCTAAGCAGATCTATTCTCAGATACCGAAAATGAACTCAACTAATCAGTCAATGCAGTGGAGGGGGGGAAATGAGTCAACGCAGTTTGGCATCATGTAGCGAAATCCACCAGTTGTGTGATGGACGGTTTCATTTCTCTACGGGCTGTTTTGGCATTGTGTAGACACAGCCTAAATTGGTGCCCGCACCTCCCACTAATCATGCTCTGAGAGGGAGAACGTGGAGTTATTGAGATCCCCAAGCAGCACTTTGGCGCACACACTATCTAACGATATCAAGAGATGAAGGAGGCCTTTGAAATGAGCTTTCGAGAGTGAGTAATGACCTTCAGGATGTGGTGCAGGGATTGTCTTTGGAAACTGGTATATCTTGATGGATGATTGAAAAGCTGCTGTCTTTGGTATAGTTTTTGCGGTTTTATATTTGGGGATGTGTAATAAATAAATGTGTAATTGCCCTCAACATGATGCAAGACCAGGAGGTGAGGATGAGACAGGAAAGTCCTATAACAGCATAAAATTTGATTAGGATCCCCATTGATAGGCAAGGCAGTGTTGTGTGAACAAAGAATGGTCTGTCTTAAGTTGACCAAGATAGAATCCAATACAATGAAGAACAAATTCCACCAGCCTGGTTTCTCGGGAGCCCGGGAGGGGGGCCATACAGGATAAGTCCTCTCATTTTTGACATCCTAATGAAAGTAGTTTCGGTACCCCTCTCAATACCGTAATGACAGCCTAAATTGTTTATCTTGTAATTCGGCAGATTAAACAGTATTTATAAGGCGTTTGCGGTGCTCTAATTGATGAAAGTGGCTATCTCTCTTCTTAATTTATTGAGATCTTTTCTTCCATTTTTGTGCTAATGTTGGTTTTTGTGCCCAATGTATTAATTACATGGGTTTTTTTTTAATTTTGATTCTTTGTGATCACAGTTCAGCTAAATGTGTGTGCGTGTGTGTGTGTGTGTTTGTGTTGTCTTCCATTGTGATTCCCATTACTGGCTTACACATGGATAAATCTGTCTGTGTCTCCCAAATTACCTTTGATCTCTGTTGGCAACAATGGGTGGGTGAGAGCCTTCAATACTATATATGGTGTCTAGAAACTGGGCTCAGCTTTCTTTTCATTCCATGTTTTATTGGATAGATCAAAGGATGTTTTTAATATCACTGTATAAGTTCTATTAGAATTTAGAAGATTTGCATGTTAACAATTTTGTGTTTATCATCTACAAAGAAGGCATAAGACACAAGAGTTTAATTTTAGCTCTACCTTCTTCAATCCAATTTAGAACCTTAAATGATCACAAAGGTTTAATAATGTTTAATAAATGATAACTAATTAATTATCAAAATTTTAATAACATCATTTCGTAAAATCATTGGAAAAAGGAAGAGGTTTTTGACTGTCGGTTGCCATCTCACTAGTTTTAATGTGATTTATCTGAAACTAAGATTTCTTTTTTTTTTTTTTTAACCTGCCTCTCACTATTTAGTTCAGTCATACTGATGCACAAGATTACACAAAATAAATGGTGGTTCCGTGACTTACAAGATTGTGTTTTTGTTAGGCCGCTTACATTGAGGCACTTGAACAAACCTGATCAGTGCCAATGTCTCTTTGAGCAAGTCCCTAAATTCCTATAGCTTGTATTTTCTATGTCGTATTATCTAGCGTTTAATTATCTACCCCAATTTCAATTGTTCCCCACAAATCCCATGAGTGTTATTTTTCTTTGGAGCCTGGATTTCAAACTTCTAGAACAGTGGTTCTCATCTGGGGGGGGGGGGACGTGCAATTTTGTTTCCCAGGGGACATTTGGCATTGTCTGGGGACATTTTTTATTGTCACGACTACGCGATGGGGGTGGGTGTGCTTATGGTATATTTAGTGGGTAGGGGCCAGGGATGCCACTAAGCATCCTGCAGGGCTCAGGGCAACACCCACAACGGAAATTCTGGGACCCAAATGTCAGTGGTACCGAGGTTGAGAGATTCTGCCTGCATAGAAAGAATCTAGCCATCTGTTTCTGAGTTTCCTGGTTTGGATCTAGTACAGACCTGATGCCCAGTGGGTGCTCAGATTCAATTTGATGATGAGGTCGTTGTTTGCCTTTTAAATCAAGTTGATCAAGTGACCCCAAGTAGATCGAAGTGCAGAGGTTTTTCAATTGAGTACAATATATGGAAATCGTCAGTGGGGGGAGGGAGAAGGAAGTGTGATACAAAATAGGAAAAAAAAAATAAGCATGAAGAAAAAGAAGCCACCTCCCCGCTCTTTCCTGTGATTGCCATCAACATAAAAAGGCAAGGTTGTTCATCTTCAGGGGGCAATCTTTGTGTGGAAGGAATCCCTTGGGGGGCATTGGGAATTTTATTGCTTTTTGTTGGGGACAGTGCAAAATGGGATAATTTAGGCTTGACAAACAAATCTTGACTCACTTTTTTCCGAGGCTCCAGCAGGAAAATAGAATTCTCACAGAGCAGGGATCAACCTTTTCCTCCATAAATCACAAAGAGGAGGTGAAAATTTGGCTAATATCCAGGGCACCACAAAGAAATAAACAGTGCCAAAGCAATCTATGGTTCATTGTATGCCAGTTTCTCCATGGATACATATCTCTTCTCCTTGTTTTGATCTCAGACTTTTTTTTCCCCCTAAGCTAAAACTTTCTCAGTCTCTTTCAGACTGTCTCTTCGGCGAGGCCTTTGGAGCAGGACCCCGACAATGTCCTGGTCAGCTCTTTTAGGTTTTTTTTTTTTTTTAAAGTTGATTTCCTGTTCTGGTGAGCCATCCATCACTGACGTCCCCCGTCTGTGCTGCTTGTCTGTGACAGAATGAGAGGTGTCATTTATCACTGGGGCTTGCGGAAGCTGTGGGAAGAGGGATTGAAATTTTTTCTGGAAGGCCTCAGTGTCTACTGGCTGCCAGATCATTAAAAAAGGGGGCTTTCCAAAGAAAGCTGTGTGTGATGTGATTGCACTTACTGTCAGGGATAGGCTGAAAGAAAGGGGAACATCAAAAGGGAGCAAGAGAAAGAGGCAGAGGAAAGAGAGAAGTTTCTGCCAGGGGCATTGAAAGTTCTTGAGCTGCGGATGCACAGATTTGCTGTGGTTCGGTTTCAGTTTGTGCATGCTAAGTAAGTCCTTTAGAGATTTCCACAGTGCTCGTGGTGCCAGTGAGGAAACCGAAACAGGAAGGCTCTTTAATAGCACTTCTTCACATCCCATATTATGTAGGGCGCGGAGACAGACTTTGTACTGTACGGGGCATGACTTGCAGCACAATTGTTGAAAAGCTGAGGCAGGAAAACTTATCTGCACAAAAGCAGAGGATCCCAATAAATCACGAGGTAAACTGAGCCCCCCCTTCTCCAAAGAGACATTTACAGCATCCTGTTTGCTTAAGCACACTCAGAGAATGCCCAACAATATCCTCTTTCGGCTCCTCTCCTTTGGGCATGAAGTCTGCCACCCAACAGATCTCCAGGGATCAGGGAAGAGACTCTGCTTATCATTTCTTTGCAGTGGGAGGTGTTCCTCCTTCTCCCTGCCCTATCAAAGCAACAGAAATAAGTCAAAGCTTATGTTGTGCTGCCCAATTGCCAGGCACTGGGCTAAGGGCTTACTTACGTGCTTTAATCTTCATGGTGATCCTATGAGAAGGGTGCTTCTATTTGGGGAGGTGGCCCAGAAGCACAGAGAGGAGAAGTGACGTGCCCAAGGTTGCTTATTTCTTGGCAAAGCTGGGATTCTATTCTAATCTGGGTTCTTTGGTTCTGGATTCTATGCTCTGAGCCTCTGCTTTCAAGGGTGAAGGAGGCACATAGTGGGGAAGGCTTTAAGAATCCTTGTTAACTTAGGAAGTTAGCAACTTAATGATGACCTGAAGCAAGAGTGGGCAAACCACACCAGTAGGTCAAATTCAACCCATGACCCGTTTTGTGCAGCCAGTGAACTAAGAATGAAGTTCTGTGTAAACGCAGTTTAAATGGTCAAATTTTGTTGACCAAAATTTTGTTTTCTTGCTTGTTAAATAAGCACCTGCACAACATCCTCCATGTTGCCTCCTGTCCCAAAGACCCTAACGTATTTCCTGGCAGGCCCTATACAGGAGAAGTTTGCTGACCTCTGACGTAGGTAGAGTCATTTACAGGAAAAAAAAAAAAAAAAAAGAAGAAGACGAAGAAGAAGAAAGAGGGAAGTGAGGGAGGGAGGAAAAAGATGAGAAGATTAGAAAAGGAGACAAAAGAAAAGAAAAGAATGTCTTTTACAAGCAAATAAGAAAACTAAGATTCCCAGCAGTGGTGTTCAAGGCCCCCCGGCCACACTAGGTTTGGACCGGCTTATGTATCCTCATGTGCAAAGGCCATCCTTTCAAAATAAGTTTCCCTTGACTGCTTTTTCACAAAGCCTGCTGCTTGGAGAGACAAATTAGCTATTAGGTAATCTAGTTAATTGACAAGTGACTTAACTAATTACCCTAACATGCTTATTAAATGTTACCTTTCCCATTCTCAACACATTGTTAGAGCATCAGTTTATGTAAGCCCTTATCATATCACTCTCTGCTGACAGCACATTCCCTATTAAAACAGAGGGAGCATGGGGTGTGCTTTTTCTATCATTATTTCTCTCCCTCTGTGGTTAGAGTCAAAAGAGAGAATTAGGAGCCCATCCCTACTCAGCCACGATGTCCAATTATACTGACACATGGTCACTCGAATGGATCAAGAATGGACAAAATAAAGAAGTAATGTGTGTTATCAAGTCTCACCTAATGGGTAGAACAAAAGCTGAAGGGAAACTCAATTTGACTCTTGACTGTAGCCTTTCATCGCTGGGAAGGCTGGTGTCTTTATTCATACACATCCAGAAGTCTGCACCTCCTTTGGAGCAGATGCATTTTGAAATTCATAGTTTTCCGGATTTTAGAAAGAGAACATGATACGTATACTATATGTTAGATAGCATTCTCGGTGAGGTTGGGAATAGCATCTATACTTAAAAATATAAATAATTCTGCAGTGAAGCATGAATATTACTAAGTGAGATTTTTTTTTAAGTTTTAAAATGTCTTAAAGTAGTTCAGGTCTGATTTTTCTGCTAACTGAATTATGAAAAAAAAAACTTTGGTTTTCAGAGGTTCTAGGATTTTTGATTTGTAGATAAGAGATTGTGGACTGGCACAAATATTTTAATAATCTTATGGCTTCTCTAATAACTATAGACTTCTAGTTATTTTATAAGCTTAATATTCAACATAGTTACATATATGGAAACAGTTGGTGATTATCCTGCAGGGTAGTGTGAGGTGAAGCATGAGATATACATGGATA
Source organism: Neomonachus schauinslandi (assembly GCF_002201575.2). NCBI lineage: Eukaryota > Metazoa > Chordata > Mammalia > Carnivora > Phocidae > Neomonachus > Neomonachus schauinslandi. The sequence continues at coordinate 129,489,165 of NC_058412.1, forward strand.
TATAGCTATTTATGTAGAGATAAATCATATATCACAATGTAGATCCTGATCTATCCTATATATTATGATGTACATAATGATATATATGAACACCTGTTGTAAAATACAATTCAATACCAGAAGGTTGGAACTAAACACAAAGACTTTTTTTGTATAAAATGGACCTAGAAGACAGGGCGGCTGCAAGAGATGTGAAACTTCACTTGGTCTGATGTTGGCAAACTCCAGTTTCTGCTGCTGTCACAAAGGTAGCATGTTCCAAGATCCTGAGACGTTCCTTTCTTCACACAACATGTATAAAATTGGCATACATTCTCCGGTTTTGGTGCGCCATGATTTGACTGGCAACATTTTTTTTCCCACTTTCTTGACAGTAATAAGCATAGCATCAAAAACATCTTAAAGTCAACTTACTACCGTAACAAGGTAAGCTGGGGGGGCCCATGGTGACCTGGGGAGGGAGCTCACGCTCCATCAGTAGGAGACTCATTGGCCCTAATCCTAACCATGACCCTAACTAGAACCAGAACCATAATGCAATGATTGTTTCTCCACCAGTTGTTACTGCACAGAAACACAGACCCAGGGTGGCCAATCCTCTGATCTCTTGAGAGAAGCTAGAAATCCAGATATACAGTCTCACAATAGTGAGGGGGTGGCAATTAAACTATCACTTATTAACCTTCTGCAGGCCAGACAAGACAGGTCTCCAGACTAGATCTGTCCCATGGCCTACCCGACACCTAGAAAGTTTCATCAGTTGATTGGCTAAGATCACCCTGCTGATATATGATACAGTTACTTGTCTGAATCCAATATATCAGACTCCTATGGTTTCCGTTTTTGTTTCGTTATTTGGAATGGGAGTGAAATGATTTTAAAAAGCGCAAAACCTGAAACTCAGGAAGCTCACAATATAGAGGGAGATATGCAAGTAAACAGATGTTTGCAACATAGTGTCATAGTATACATATGATGTTTATGATACGGTGTCATGCTCCTCTGGCCCTGTGGACCCAGAGAAGAATGGCCAAACCCAGTCCTGGATAGGCAGGAAAAAGGCTGCTCAGACAAGGCACACCAGTGCTGAGAGGAGAACGGGTGTAGGGGTGATGCAGGGAGCAGCAGACAAGGATGTTCCAGGTAGAGCGAACAGCATGTGCAAGAAAGTGAGAAAGTGACTCTTTGTACCTTAGGCAGAAAGGACTCCAATGGAGAGTTTTCCAGTCACTCGCAGAACGGTGGGAAGGCTGGAGAACCAAAGCTGCAAACGGGCCGATGCCAAGACACCCTGAGTCCCGAAAAGCAAGAACTGTAGGCCAGTCCGTCTAGGTGCCACCACTGGACTAACAGTCCAAACATGTCTTCGTGTTCTTGGCTTCCCTGCTCAAGATGCAAGTACCATGAAGGAGAGCATCCAGTGGGCTCACCTGGAACAGTTAGCTATTGCTGCATAAATCTCTTCCCAGAAAGAACTTAGCAGCTTAAAACACGGACCTCTTATTTAGCTCGTGATCCTGTAGGCAGGCAATTTAGGCCAGGCTCACTGAGGCCCGACTGCTCCTGTAAGGCTTTAGATGGGATGACTTGGTACCGCTCCACAGGGTCTCTCTCACTCTCTAGCAAGCTAGCCCGGACTTGTCCCATGATGGTGGCAGGGTTCAGAGGGCAAAAACCCAAAAGGCCTTTTGCGGGCTAGTCTCAGAACTACACTATAGTCAATTCTGTTGGACAAAATAAGCCAAAAGGCCAGCCCAGACTCACGCAACGGAGATGTAAACGCCGTCTCTTGACAGAAGGTTCTTCCAAGTCACATGGCAAAAGATGGGGCCAATTCACCATCAATCAAACTGTACCAGTTTGAGTCCCAGGCATGTCCCCGAGCTGGAGGAGGGTAGGGAACTCGAATAAGAGTCTTATGAGACTATATTCAATGGGGGAATAAATAGTTCCCCAAAAGGAAATTTCAGTTCTGTGAGGAGAAAAAGTAAATTTTTTTTTAAGAGAATTGCTCCTCTGAGCGATTTGGTTCTTTTCTCATGAGCAAAATCTCTCTTTTAGTAGTAAAATAAAGATAACAATTTATAAAATCAGGCTTCGCAGCTTCCCTTGCTCTCCCCGGGATATTAGAAAGAGCCACCTGCCATGTACAACCACTGTTGATGCCATCTTGTCCCCATAGATCCAGAGTGTGGTCCAGGGATCCTTGATTCAAATATCAATTTCTGAAATATCTGACTTATCAATATTAGTTAATCAGTAGTTATTTTTCTAGACCACTCCCGTCTTCATTGACCACTCCTTTCTTTGAAACTCTGAATACACTGAAATCCAGAGGCAATTATGACAGCTGGGGTTGAGTCTGGTACAGTCACTTGCTTCAGGTAGGAAATCACTTAACATCTATAAACCTCGATTTTCTCATCTGCAAAATGGGTATAGGGACATAACTACCTCAAAACATGAGCAATGAACGAGACAGCATATACAGAGAACACAGCATTGAACCTGGCAAATAACAAGCGTTCAACAACTATGCTTTGCTTTGATTATCGTTGCTATCATTGTTGGCCTCATTTGACTCCTCTACACCCCCATTTTGGCATCTCAGCCTTACATTCTATATAAAAAATGCCTACCACATAGATAGAAGTTGGAAAAAATTTTACTTAATGTGTGTTAGACTTTTATTTCTCCTAAGACAGGTGTTTGAACCTGTATTGATTTTTTAAGGTTTGTCAGTGACTAAATAAAGGTTAATCTCTTTTTCTGGCAAATATTTACTGAGTGCTCACATGAGGACAGCTTGGTGAGTTCACCTGTGGTTCTGATTTGGAACTGGGCCCTCACCGTCCCACTCAAAGTGATCCATTCGGATAACTAGTGATGTGAAATATTATCATGTCAGTTGGTAACCAGGGGGAAAAACCCCTGACATACTCCACTGGGTAATGGAAGGAAAAGGATGGTGAGAAAGTGGGAGTGGTTGTTAAGAACCAACAAGGGACATTACAGGGACCTGAGACTAGTGACAGAAGGGAGGCTTCACTGAAGGCAAACAGGAAGAAAGTTTCCAGAACCTGGCGAGGGTGTGGCCATAAGGATAGGGCCTCTTCCTAGGAGCTACCCCCCTTGGTATAGCTACACAGGATTCACGGCCAACTGGCCAAAAAGAGCCAGGGAAACATACCCGCTGCCATCTTCTCCTCCCACTTGCCCATTCCCTTTGGAAAAATCCAAGGGGAAGCCAGGGAACAGAGGGTCAAGAGGACACAGGATCCCTGATCTCAGGTCAGCCTCCTCGGGCACGGGCCTGGGAGGGAGGGTCAGCACAGATGTGCAGGGCAAGCAAAAGATACCCAGGACAAATAATTGAATATTGAGGAAAACTTGTTCATACTCTCTTCCCATCGTGGAAAGCTATCACTCTGAAAAGGAACTGGGCCCAAGAAAAACCACAAACGGCATTAAAACCCCAGTTCCTGGGGTGCCTGGGTGGCTTAGTCGTTAAGCATCTGCCTTTGGCTTGGGTCGTGATGCTGGAGTCCTGGGATCCAGCCCCACATCGGGCTCCCTGCTCAGCAGGAAGCCTGCTTCTCCCTCTCCCACTCCCCCTGCTTGTGTCCCCTCTCTTGCTGTGTCTCTCTCTCTGTGTCATATAAATAAATAAAATCTTTAAAAAGTAAAAAAATAAAAATAAAACCCCAGTTCCCTGGGAATTTTGCACAGTTCCCTTCATGAAAAATGAGTTAGCAGGTAGGAAGTGGATGTCCGGTTAGATGCTATGTTGACCCCCAGAAGACAATTAAGACCTAATCCTTTGGTTAATGAGAAAACAGTAGATCGCAGGTTGTCTGGGTCCCAAACAATAGCCCCCAAAGTGATACTGACCCCAGATGTGTTTCTAGTGTTTTTTAGAACTTCCATTAGTGAGTTGACTTTTAATTAAATATTAGAAGCCTTTCTCTATGGCTCTAAATGCCTGGATTCTCTTCAAGTTAGGAAATCTGGCGCCATGAGTCCCATTTTCTCGTGGAAACACGTGTCCACAACCGGAGGCGTGAGTGTCCTACTTGCTACACCTCACCATCGGCAGATCCACATGTCCTTTGTCTTTGGCATTGTTCTTGTACTCTAAATTTTATGTAGTGTTCCCGTCTACCCATGGCTCCCTTGACAGCAAACCAACAAAAACTAGTACAAAAGGGTCATGTGTTTTAAGCAAAATTGATGAAAACATAGGTCTCCATGGAAGCCAAGAATCTTCCTACAATATGTAGGAAGATTATGTACGCAATATGATCGCTAGTGTCTGCATGGAAAGACTGTACCCTGGCAGGTCTCCAGTTTCTCCTACTGGCTTGGCTCATGCAGGCACCTGGATTTGCAGTTCCCACCTTCAGGCCGGACGCCTTCCCATTTGAACCACACTTTCCAGAAACAAAGCACTTTTATGTACATATTTCTTTAAAAATATCAACTCAGTTGAGGGTGGAGCAGTCTTGTTCAACAGAGCCTTAGTGAAATGAATCTACAGAGACTTCTAGAAAACTGCAAGAAAGGAATTCTTTTCAAACCCACTGGAGACACCGATAAAAGGTAGAATCCTTAAACACAGTCAGAATGTTTTATACCCACAAAGATCTAAGCTCTAAAAATATTTTTTTTTTGCTCCTAGAATTACTGAATTTTGAGCGTAAATTGGGAAATTAGCTTCTTAGGTCAAAAAGGGTGGGATCCTGGCTGTACTGAAAATTGAGTAAACCTCATAGCAATCTGTGGCACAGGCAGAGCCGGGCTTACTGCCCTCCTTTAATTGATGCAGAAGCTCAGACAAGTTCCGTGGGTTTCCCAAGGTTACCCAGCAAGCAAACGTCAAGACGAAAACCCAGGTCTCACTGCAAGTGCAAAATCTCAATTCCGAGGGATGCCCGAGGCTGGTGTAGCCCGGGAAGGAAAGAATTGCTGGTTTGTCCTACATTTGGGGAGGAAAGAGCAAATGCAGTGGTTTCACATTGTGCTGAATGAATACTTATTTCCTGATTTTTTTTTTTTTTTTTGACCTATTGCATTTCCCCAGTAGGTTATGTTTTAAAGTTTGGTCAGAAATTAGGAGAGAACATTCCCAGAGGTAGGGCGAAAATCAGAGCTGTTGAAATGATCTGAGTGTCCTCTACTCCCAGGGACAAATGCCATCTTCCAACTTCTCTCTGCCTAGAGAAGCAGAGCACCCCAAACTTTTGTGAGGCAGAGAAATATTAGATGTTTCATGTGCACGGTACTGATTACCTGCAACTTTTCCTCGAGTCCCAGGCAAGTTTTATTTCTGCAGGAGTTACAACTGCAGGGCATGTTTTAGCCTGCACCCTTTTAACCCCCTCCCCAAATCTGCCTTTACTCAATTTTCAGTACAGCTAGGATCCCACCCTTTTGGACCTAAGAAGCTAATTTCCCAATTTACGCTCAAAATTCAGTAATTCTAGGAGCAAAAAAAATATATATATTTTTAGAGCTTAGATCTTTGTGGGTATAAAACATTCTGATTGTGTTTAAGGATTCTACCTTTTATCAGTGTCTCCAGTGGGTTTGAAAAGAATTCCTTTCTTGCAGTTTTCTAGAAGTCTCTGTAGATTCATTTCACTAAGGCTCTGTTGAGCAAGACTGCTCCACCTTCTATAGGAAGCACGGGTTATATGTTGATTGGCTTCTACCGAGCGAAACTAGTATTATATGTAATAATACATGCCAACATATTTATTCTGTCTTTGATAATGAGTCTGATTTGCTTCTGCTTTTAGAGAGAGGGAGAGATGAATGGATGATTCCTGGGTGTTCCTCATTCGTTTATGTACTCAACACACACATTCTGAACCTCTAGTACATGTCTGCAGGCTTTGGGCTTGTAGCCAGGAGGAATAAAAAGATTCCTGCCCTCAAGGACCTTATATTCTGATGGGAAATGTGGGGGAGGAAGGCCAGGCCAGAATTAAGTGAATACTGTAGCAGATACTAAGATGCAAAGAGAAACTGAGGAACTCCAGTAGGGGTTATGGAATGCTGCTTTTGAACGGGGTGGTCAGGGAAGTGATGTTGTAACAAGGCCTGAATGGAGTGATGGATGTTTGAGGGATATCTGAGGTCCCATACAGAGGAGACAGCAAGAGCCAAGGCCCTGTGGCTGCTGTGAACTTTGGGTATCTCAGGCACAGAGCAGGCCAGGGTGTCTGGAGCAGAGTCAGGGAGGGGAGAGTAGATGAGGTCATGAGAGGTCAGGATGTGCCGAGTCTGTGGGCCTTTGGATTTCATTCTAGGGCAATGGATGGTGCTAGAAGGAAGGGGCAGGAGAGTAACACTGTCTGACTAATGTGTGAGCAGATTGACCATGGTGGTGAAGGCCGGGAGGGCAGCGGCAGGTGGGCTGGGTCTATTGCCACCATCCAGGTGACACATGGCAGTGGCTTGGTCTGATTGTGGCAGAGGCTGTGAGAGATGGTTGGGTTGTGGGTGAATTTTGGAAGTTTGTGCCCACAGATAACAGGACACTAAAGGAGGACATCGGTAACCACATGTCCTTTAAACAAGTCATTCTGGATGTTTCCAGAAAGTGGTTACTATGTTCACTCTATCAACACCCATTTCTCAAGAATCTTCTATGTTCCAGTCAGTGTTTCAGGCCATGGAAATCTCGAGGTATGGCCACACATTTGCCCTCAAGGAGCTCCTGGCACTGAAGGGACAAGCCACCCCCCTCCACTGGCCATGCCACCTATGAAGGCCACCCCTGCTGCCCTCCTGGGTTGCGGCAAATAGCTTCTTACATGGTCTCCCTGGGCTCCCCCAACCCACCCTCCACACAAGAACCAGAACAATCTTTTTTTAAACCTCAAAACAGTCTATATGTTGACTCCCTCTTTTTTCCTTCAATACATTTATTTTTTTAAAGAATCTCTATAGAGGAATCACAAAGAGAAAATTAGTATGACTGACTATAGGTGGAAAGGAAACATAAAAACAAGTATGGTTAATCTTCACCAAGGTTACCGGGTTCCAGCTTACCTAGTTGTCAGCCTCTTGTCTTCACAACCATGTTTCACTGAGTGGTTGTCCCCATTTTATACCTCTGTACACTGAGGCCCAGAAAGCTGAATTAATGTGCCAGAGGTCTGGGAGCAAGCCGGGGCCTTGTATATAGCACACGACTCTCCTGGGTTATGTGCCAGGCTGAGCCCGTATTTTGAACTTGTTTTTTTCCCCATCCTCAATAACAGGAACCAGCAAAGTGTAGCCCAGGGGCCACGTCCAGTCTGATGCCTCTTTTTGTAAATAAAGTTTTATTGGCCCCTAGGCACCCTCATTTGTTAACACATTATCTGTGGCAGCTTCTGTGTCGCAGCAGAGGAATTGAATAGTTGCCTTAGAGACCATATGGTCCTCAAAGCCTTAAATATTTATTACCTGGCCCTTTACAGAAAAAGTTAGCCAACCTTTGTTCTAGAGAGAAAAAAAGAAAGTAAATCAAAGTGAATCAGTTAGAGTTCATGGAACACACATAGCATCTACCCTTCCTATGACAGCAACAAAACGTCAAAGACAAATAAATGCTTCAGAAGGAATGATTTGAAAAATAGGAATTAAAAAAAACTTAAGTGGCTGAAGTCAAGAAGTTGCCTATTCAAAATAAGAACGGCTATGATGGCTTTACGCTTACAGTCAGTAAAGAAAACACATTCTTTCATTCATTTTTTTTAATTTAACAAATATTTGTTGAATGTCTGCACTATATGAAGCCCATCCTTATGATAGCAATAGCAGATTCCATGCTCAGCAAAATCTGACACAATTCCTGCCGAACAGAGCTTAAGCCCTAGGGATAGAGACCGCTTTTAATTAAATAATGATAAAATTAGATCTGTGGAAAGAGCTGGAAAGTTGAGGACATACTGTTCATAAGAATACTTCATGGGGGTTTGACTAGTGAGGGAAGTCAAAGGAGGTTTTCCTGAGGATGAGATGTGTAAGGTAAGAACTGAAAGGTCAGCAGGTAAGGAAGAGAAGGAAAGCCAGCATATACAAAGGCCCAGTGGTAGGAGGGAAGATGGTGGCACTAAGATATTCAAAGCACGGTGCTTGTGGGAGTGCAGACCAGTCAGCAGGATGAGCATGGGTCTGACCATCCTGGGCCCAGAAGTTCAAGGGAGTGCGGCCTCCTTAGGAGATGATCTTTTATCTTCCGGTGTTCAGGAGTCAAGAACAAATCCCTTATGGTTCTGCTGGGTCTAATCATTAGTCATGCAAAATATCCCTTCTCTGTATCCTATAATCATCTCTGTTTTCAAATTTAGGCACTCACAATATTGCTGGAACCACGCAAAGCATGCATAAGTATAATATTTAAGGCAGACAGTTTCAGTTTACCCTTTCTAGACTAACCATCCTACAAACTACTTCTCTGGAAATGCTTTCATCACACTCACCGCAGTCCTGTCTTCTTTAAATGCACCTCTTCATCCATTTATTCCCCACTCCTAGTCTACTTTTTGTGAGGTGCCAACAAGCCGAAGCGCAGATTCCCGCTAATCTAAAAGCAGATCAGCAACAGGCTCTAACAACTACAACAAAAAAATCCATGGAAACATTAACAAATACCATCAGGCTAGTGTGGCCAAAGCGGGGTAAGAAAGGACAAAATCTATTTTTCAAGAAGATTGTTCTCCGAATTCATTCAGCTTCTCTGATTGCTAACAACAGAAACTAACTCTGGTTATTTTCAGTAAAAAGAGGTCATGGAAGGCTTGCTAATGAGGTGGTATTTGTCTCAAGAACTCAATATTGAGAAAGAACCAGCCTGACAAATGTCTGAGGGAAGGGTGTTCTGGGCAGAGGCACAGTAAGTGCAGAGGTCCCGAGGGCGGAGCAAGAAGGCATACCACAGGGATGGAGAGAAGACCTGTGGGCTGGAATACAGGCCATGCGAGGAAGAACAGCTGGCGACTGATCAAATAGGGCTTTGTTGGAGGTTTTTTGTTTTCCGTTTTTAAGATTTTATTCATTTATTTGAGAAAAAGAGAGAGAGAGGATGAGCGGGGGGAGGGGCAGAAGGAGAAGCAGACTCCCTGCTGAGCAGGCAGGCTGATGCGGGGCTCCATCCTGACACCCTGGGATCATGACCTGAGCCAAAGGCAGATGCTTAACCGACTGAGCCACCCAGGCGCCCCAGTGAAGGAGTTTTGATTCCATTCTCTGTAAGAGGAGGCCGCCATAGAATTGGAAGCTGTTGAGTGATATTTTTTGTTACAGTAAAGAAAGATCACATTTTAATAAGCAATTATTATATCTCAGGCACTCTACGCCCACCTTGGGTCATGTCCTTTCTCTTCACCACAAATCAATGAATAGGAACAATTATGATCCTTTTTCAGATGAGTACACTGAAGCTTAAAAGCAACACGGCTTGTCTGGAGCAACATGGAGCCTGCCTGGCCGAGCCTGGCCTCACTCCACAAATGCTCATTGTGGTTGCTGTTGCTCGTTGCCCTTATTTATTTATTTATTTTTTTAACACTTTCAAGTGTGTTTTGTCGACTGCATTGTTATTTTCTGTTCAATTTTATAAATAAAAAAGATTTTGCCTTGAAGTCATAGGTGGAAAAAAATAATGAACTTATAGTTTTTTCTGAAGGACCGCATGGACACCCAGCTCAGAAAAATGTGGCTGGGGGGGGAGGGGGAGGACTGACTGCAGCAATGTTTTGGGTTCAGCCATCCCATTTGTGAGAATCCGGAATGTTCTTTGGACAAAGGATCAAAGACGAGCTTATTCCTCTCTGTGTTGAGACGTGGCCCATTCGCCTCCTCTTTTTATCTTTGCTGGTAACTCTGCTTCAGTTCCTCTGATGGTAAAGAGATGAGATCAGCCACTGGGGGATCGGTCGATGGAATCAGGTTTCAGTCATCAAAAAGTTACGTCAAGTGCTAAGCATGAGTTACCCTCCGTTGCCTGTGTCAGCCTGGGACTCGACTGCAGGGCCGTCAATCCTGGCTCCCTCACCCTTGCAGACGTTAAAATATAGGGTGCTCTGGGAATTTGGCAGGAGGCTGGAGGGAGGGGAGGAGCTGAGCTCCGGGAAGGCAGGGGTGTGGAGAAGGAGATTTAGATTCTAATGATCTTAGCCAGCACATTCTAACTACTAACTGCAGGGACATCAGCTGATTACTTTCTCTTAAAAAAAAAAAAAAAGGAATATAAGAAAGTTTATCTCAGACTTGGAAGTAGATTTAAAATGACCTTCATCAGTTACAAATATCATGCTTATGGATTCTTAACAGGGTTTCTTTTTTCAATTAAATAACATTTATTGAGTGTTTCCATCATAGTAAGAGTAAAAAAAAAAAAAGCTCATTATTGGAAAATAGGGAAAATAATAGAGAAAAATAGAATGACTCCATGGTCCTACTCTTTAGGGAGCACTGTACAGAAGATCCCATTCTGTCTTCTGGCTGGCTGCCTCTCTCGCTCTTTTAAATCTTGAAGCAAATCTCTTTTATTGTTTTAAATGGTGTGGCTCTATTGAATAGATGAGTTCTGTGATAAAGCCTCCAGAGTGACCACAGTGATCCCCACCTCTCAGGATCCCTGCCCCTGTGGGATTGCCTCCCCTGGTGAGTCGATGGACTTTCTGGTTCACCTGTAGTAACAGAACATGGCAAGTGTACTGGGACATCACTTCCAAGATCAGGCTGTAGAAAGACTGTGGCTTCCACCTTAGATGCTCACCCATGTCCCCCAACCTCCTGATCCCTCCCTTTGAATCTTCACACTGGAGGAAAGCCAGTTGCCAGGTCGTGATCCATCCTGCAGAGAAGCCTAGGGGATGTGGTGAGGAATTGAAGGTGGCGCCCTGATAACCCACCAATAATCATGTACCAAAAACCACATAGGTGAACTTAGAGGTGGATGCTTCAGCCCCAGTTCTGAGAGGGCGACAGGCCCTGAGCAATGGCTTTGAGAGACCCTGAGCCAGAGGCACTCAGCTGAGCCACTTCCAGGCTCCTGAACCCCAGGAACCGAGATAGTGAAGGTTCATTATCTGTCATTAGCTGCTGAGTCTTGGAGTAACTGGTTACACAGCAATAGATAACCAATAAAATCGAATAACATTTTGTATTCTGCTGATTTCCCCATTTGATTTTGTCTTAGGTATCTTACCAAGTTGGTACATTCGATTTGTAATAATCATGTTGATGCAACGTCAAATATAGGCACCATTGTTTATTTAATCACTCCTCTATTTGAGAACATTTACGTTGTTCCAAATTTTTCTGCCAGTATAAGCACCACTGTGGTGAACATCTTTTTATGTGGAGCTTCTTCTGTGTTTTTAGCAATGATCTTAAAATAGATTTGGATTGGCTTTAGGGTTAAGAATCAGCTTCAATTACTGGATCAAAGGGAGAGAATATTTATTTTTCTCTCAATTCCCATTACACAACTTCTCAGTGAGGATAAATCAGTACATTACCATCAGAAATATTTGAAAAATCTCCATTTCATCTCTTTTATTTGATTATTGGTAATATGATAGGCAAAGTGTGTCATTGTTTTACAGATGTTAAAAGGAAGAGATCATTTCCACAGTCAACCTCTCTTCATAAGGAAACAACTTATGGAAGGATTGAAATACTAAGATAAGCAATTAAATGTTCCCCTGAAGCAGTGCTGTCCAAGAGAATTTTCTGTGATGTCAGAAGTATTCTTCATCTGCACGGTCCGCTGCAGTAGCCACTAGCCATCTGTGGCTACTCAGCACTCGAAGCGTGGCTAGCGTTACCAACAAGCTGAAAGTTCTATTTTATTTAAATTTAAATAGTCTCATGGGGTTAGTGACTCCTCTCTTGGATGGCACAGTCTGAAAGGTCAAATGAGAGACTACTGAAAGGTCAAATGAAAGACTACCCTTCAATTAGAAGGAAGAAGTTGAATTTTGAGACATTAAAGTTTTTACCTATTCAGTAATGTCCCTGCTTCCCTCCTCATAGCCTTAAATATAATTTCTTATGGGGCTGACCTTTAAATCATAGTAACATTGTCTCTATATGGCCTTCAGCAAAATAAGCATATGTTGCCTGCACAGGAGGACATGGCTCAGGGGACCTAGCATCCTTGATGTTTGGGATGTGAGGGTCCTTGATTGATGGTTATGTAATCACTCCTTCTTTAATTCTGGCTTCTCTTACCTAACATTCCTTCCTAGTGGTCTCTGAAACAGATGTGTTGCAGAGGCTGGGATGGATGGATGGATGGATGGATGGACAGATGGATGGATGGATGGACAGATGGATGGATGGATGGATGGATGGATGGATACAAGTTATAATAATAACACTCACAGTGTGCCTAGTAAGTGTCAGAATTTGAGCCTAAGGCTTTACCTGTAATATTTCATTCATATTCAATCCTCATAATATCCCAAAGGGGAAGGTGCCATTCATTTTTCCTGCTTGACAGATGAGGAGACTGAGGAAATGGTTAGCAAAGGGCACAGCCTGTCATGAGCCACATCTGTCTGCCTTTAAGCCTGTCTGTCTCCGTGATCCTCCATCACACCATGAAACTGTGAAATGTTAACACCATGCATTATTTATACCTTGTCACATTGTGGTGGTGGTGGTTGAAATTTTTCTCCCTCAGGTAGCTACAGATGCTAGGGGGGAAAATGCTAGAAATTGACAGGTACCTCAGTTCTCTCCAAAAGTAGCTCTTTCACTTTTCATTGCTGACCAACTTCTGATGTGTCAGTGGTATACTAATGTGGTTAATTGTTTGCCTGGGGCAGAAAAATAAAGCTTCTGGCATGCAATTAAAACCTCGTCTTGCCCAATTGGGCAACTAATGGGATCAGCAAGAATGGAGGCTGCCTAGTTAAGGCGCAGTTTGTATCTCAGATCCATTTCATGGGGCAGGTGACATAGTGGCGGAGTGGAGTCGCCTGATGGTTCAATTGGAAACTTAACTAGGTAGCCCCCGGGTCACCCTTGACTGCCCATGTGTGTTCACTTGAAGGCTCACACACCCTTGCAGAGGCACACAGACACTGGGTCACCCCCTGATTGGCCTGCACAGCTTCCCCATTGTTCTGCACTCTCACCCGGAAATGGAAATGCATTGTAAACATTCTAGTTTCAGACGGTGGCATGTGTTTAGTGGTCAGTTCCCAAATCCAAGGACTTGTTCTGTCTGCAATGAATAGTCAGAAATTAATACAAGGTGAGGGCTTGTCCTGAAGGGGGTGTAATAAAATCCAGAAACCTTAGACCTTTGGGGACATTACCAGGAGCTTAGAGTCCATGGCAGTGGTCACGGGTCTTAGTTTTGTTATTAAAAGAGGTGTTGGTGGGACAGTTTTCTGTTAAAGAAGTTAGGTTTAGGTTTAGTTTAGTTTATTCAAGAAATGTTCGTTGAAAAGCAACTGTGTGCGAAACACTCTAAGTGTGGTTTTTGCATCTGTTGAATAAGATGAATTCCCTGCCTGCATGCAACTTACATCAGGAGTGGGATAAAAACAACAGACAAGTAAATAAATGTGTGAATAAGATAATTTCAGATGACGATAAGTATTATAAAGAAAATAAAGCCAGAAATGCAATAGTTGAATGGCTAAGAATGGGGGTAGGGAACATCAGGGACAATGGCCAGGAAAAGATGACATTTCATCTGAGGCCAGAATGCTGAGAAGGAATCAGTGATACAGAAACTGTGGAGGAAGACAGAAGAGCATTCAAACAGAGGGAACAGCAAGTGCAAAGGTCCTGGGGTGAGAATGAGTTGGTTTTGTTCTTTCTGGAATAGAAAGATGGTGGCTGAAGCACAGTGAGTATAGAATGAGGTGGGAAGATGTCAGATGAGATGAGTGGAGGTTAGAAGAGGCCACATCACCTGTGACTCTGCTCTCTGTGGAGAAGGGTTTTTATTACATGTCAGTAAATACTTGAGTGCCCACACACTTACTGTGTCCGGGCATTGCACTGAGCACTTTTTATATATAGTTTCTGTTCTGATCTCCAAACAAACCATATGAAGTGCACATTGTTTTCTCCATGTAGGTGAGGAATGGCCCTCAGACATGGTTAATACCCTGCCTAAAACCACACAAATAGGAAGTGGGGAAATCAGACTCCAAACATGTTTGGCCCCAAAGCTGCTCATTCTCAGTCACCAGGCAGTACTGCTCATTAGACTTTGCAGTCAGATTCTGTGTCATGGCAGAGCACATTAGGGAGTCATGTTTTTTGTGTGTGTGTATGTGGGTAATAAGGGGATTCTTGGTGTTTCTTAAATCATATCAATTGAATGGCGTTTCCATTCATAATCCCCTAAATACTGTGATCCAGGGGCACCTGGGTGGTGCAGTCGGTTAAGCGTCCGACTCTTGATTTTGACTCAGATTGCGATCTCAGGGTCATGAGATTGAGCCCCACGTGGGGCTCTGCACTCAGCACGGAGTCTGCTTTAGATTCTCTCTCCTTCTCCCTCTGCCCCTCCCGCTCATGCTCTTGCTCTCTCTCTCTCTCTCTCTCAAATAACGAATAAATAAATCTTTTTTTAAAAAATTGTTCTCTGTGGAGAGAGGAGCAAGAGAGGCAAGAAGGTGGCAGAGAGGTGGACTTGGCAACATTCTATCAATGCGCCCTCTGACTTGAGATTGTCACACCTCCCAAAAGGACAAAGAGGTGGGTGTAAAGTTATGACATTACGAGTGTGACTTTTGCCAGGTCTGGTGACAGCAACACCAACTTTTGAACGAAGAAGACAAAGTTGAACGTGTAAATGACTGAGTCCTTCGAGCTGTTGCTTTCTACCCAGGTGACAAAAAGTCCCAGGAACATTTCTGTTTGTCTTCTGACAAACTGACCACCCCAGTCTGGCAGAGAATGGCAGAAGAGTCTGCTGAGCAGAAATGGACAGTCTGATTTGTTTAACTATGGCTCTTGTTTGGTACCAGTTTGCCATTGGGTTTTTTGGACATAATGGGTCTGTGATTGTGTCCAGAAGGCAGATCAAGTGTACTTGGGATTCGTCTAGAGTTTGTCAACCTTGGCACTACTGGCGTTTGGGCTAGATAATTCTTTGCCCAGAGGGCTGTCCTGTGCCTTGCAGGGATATTTAGCCTCTACCCCCTGGATGCAGTAGCACCCTATCCCCCCAAGTCTTGACAGCCAAAAATGTTTCCAAATATGGCCAAACATCCCCTGGGGGCAACACCTGCCCTTCTACAATTTCAGAAACACTGGCTAATTCAAATAGTCTGGTTTACTGCAAATGGAATCTATTCTGGGTTTAATTCCAAAAGACTAAAAATACACTCAAATATACCAATGCTGAAACTAAAAATAGCATCTATGGCTATTTGAAGACTTTGCCTTAGAGAAATATGGTGACATTGGAAAAATGGATTGAATTTGAATGAAATCCGTGCCATACTCTGAAAGATGTTTTTGTTTTCCTGTCTCCCTATATTAGTTAGGATAATTAATGCTAGCTACTCTAACAAACAATCCCCAAATCACAGGGCTCAACACAGTACAAATTTATTTTTTATGCATATAATGTCTGATGCTGGTCTCCTCCAGCTGAAGTATAGCAATACCATCTGGAACATCTGGATTTTTGGCTTCCAAAACCACTGCAGAAGGTGTGGATCAGTCTCAGCAGTGATGTCTATCACTTCTGCCCAATCTGGTCAGAAGCCAGACCACATGGCCCCAACTGAACTACATAGGAAACTGGGAAATGTAGTTTTTCTGTAGGAAGAGGAAAAGGAAACAGGGTATGGCAAACATAGCATCTTCTCTGCCACAATCCCAGATATCAGATTTTTAGTTTATTGAATAGTGATCAAAATCCTGTTTATTTGTTGTTTCTAGTGGTCTGAATGCACAGTCTTCCTTAAATATGCCTCAAATTAGTATTGCAAAGACTCCCGCCTCCCCATTCATCCATTCTGATTTTAAAGATCTATGAATGGGCTTTAAGAATCTGTAATTTTACTTGCCCCAGGTAAGTATGGTGGATAGGCATCTTGGACTCACTGGTCTCAAACCTCAGTGGTCTTCTACCTTCATTTCTGCTGCCCTCCATTAGGGTAACAACTTGCAAGTTGGTTGTCATATTCCTGGGTGTTCTTAAAGACAAACACTATTGTTATGTGAGCTGATTTCAGGTCTTCCTTCATTTTCTGGTAAACTTGACAAGCTCTAAGGCACCAGCTCCCAGCTTCTCGACATCCCTGCCCCCCCCATCGTCAAGCTGCCACATTTCCTTGACCAATGCACCACATCACAGGAATTTCTTCGGAAATACAAATCTGTCAGTTTTAATCCTTTGCCTAAACTCACCGATGGTTTCCTATTGCCCTGAGGTCAAGTCCAGATGTTTTGCCATCTACCTAAAACATCTTTTTCTGGGTTCCTCTTCAACTACATCCTCAAGGCGAGCATGGTCCCCAGCACATAGTAGGCCTTTCAAAAAACCTGTTGAGTGAATGAGTTTGTAGGAAACAGTGAGCTAGGCGTGCCTGCAAATATAAACATATCAAAGGAATTACCTCCCTGTTAAACATTATCAGTTTATCTCAGTTCTTCAGTGTCAAGAACTCTCGTCTTAAGAATAGTTTCTGTTTTCATGGAAATTTGCATATTAATAAATTCCGCACATGCACACATCCACATACATGCTTATATATATTGTATATTATATTTACATAAAGGTCCTTGTACATAGTGTTATATATCTATTGTACAACACATGTACATATTTAAATGTATTTAGTGAATGTACGTATGTGTGAGTGTGTATATTTACATATATATGCCATTTTTTTTTAACCTTCATGCCACCACTAATGTAAAACAGATGTGAAAACTGAGACTTTGCAGAGGAAAATTGACTTGAGCAGAGTCACACGGCTGGCTGTTGCAGAGCTGGGTTTTGAATGGAGATCTCTCGGGCCGCAAAATTGAGATCTTTGTCTTTCTATCACACTGCCTTCTAGAGTTGTGCCGCTTCTAATTTCATGCTAACATTTATACTGTAAACACAATCGCTGTTTCTCATAAATAAGCAGATGAAATCGGCGTCTAGGCTAAAAGCAGAAAACTGCAGTCCCATATCTACTGGAATGGGATTCTGAAGGATTTGTGACCATCTCCTCTTTGGATACAGTTTTGTATTTTCTAAGCAGGGATTGCCCTAAGCACCCCCTGATGCCAACAGCCTCCCTTCCCCCAAGCTGAGACTACCAGACATTACCAAATGTACCGCCAACTGAAAACACTGATAAATATGGTGTTGAAAAGGTTTCTGATCGAATAATGGTGAGATTCATGCTAATGAAATAGAAGACCTTTCTGTAATTAAAAAGCATTGGTTTGGCTTCCTCGAGGTGGATGATGTTGGAGGTCAGAGTCTCCGGATAGGGTTGGGGGAGTGGGGGCCCATGTCTTGGCTCTGCTCTCACCAAGCCAAACATACATCTCTCTGGCTTTCCTTTCTCTAGTCTCAAATCCCTACACCTTTCATGATGATTCTCTCAAAAAGAGGAGAAGATAATAAAAAAAAAGTTAAAAAACCATGTAGTTTCAAAATTACATGGCCTTACGGTCTGTCCAGCTAATAGAATCATGCGCCGCAGCTTAAATTTAGACATCGAGTTTCATCTCTTACTTAAATGTATCTGTTTATTTTAATAGGAACATTCAGCTTTGCTTTTATTAATGCAAAAACATTAAGGCACCAGCCCTCGATCCGAAAGCCTTAAAGGGCTGTTTCCAACAGAACCTGTCATAAAATGTGCTCTCAAGCGTGTCCCCTTTAAGAGACTCCAGAATTAAATGTTCCCGTATGTGAATTTTATTTTGTACAGCACATTTGCTTTATGGCTACAATTAAGTTAGATGTGCCGATAACAATGTCTGTTTTCCATTTTAAATCGCACATTTCAGACAGTGTGCATTGTTTTATTATCTAATCCACATGCTTTTAATTGCAATTATGGTCCCTTATGAGTCCCCTGGGAGGGCATGATTGCAATTAAAAATGTAATTTAAATGTTAATTAATTACATTCATTTTCTAAACTGGGAAAATTTCATTTATTATTTTCATGTGTTGTGCACTTATCCTAAATGCATTACCTTCTAAATGTTTTTTTTCCTAAATTAAGTGTTATGTTTATAAAACAGGGTGTTTAATATCCTTTAAAATTTTTGTGAGGGTGTTTGTACAAATTACTACTTTAAATTAATTGATTCAAAGCTATATGCATGAGCTATATATTCTATATATAATAAAAATAATTTTGTTGATTTTTCTCAGGCTAAAATATGGCATTAAATATATGTTTTCCTCTTTTATTTCCTGATAGACTTTGATATGGAGAGGAAAGCCTGTACTTTTTTTTTATTACTATCATTATTATTTTTTTAAAACAAAGGGAGAAAGGTATTGTTACTACAAATGATACAGATCATTAATATGAAAAGGGTTTTCCCTCCAGATGAAAATTGCAATCTAAGGAAGAAATTTATAGTTAGATTAATAAGTCATTCTGTCTCATGTGAATAAATAAGAGAGAGAAAAAAGGACCACAAAGATATGAAGCCTTAAAAATCATTGTAACTTTCCAGGAAAAAAAAAACCAAAAACTGTTGTTTGCATATCTCAGTTTATCTGACTATCAATTTTCTGTCTTACTTTACCTAGAATAAGAGGGTCATTTCAGAAATGAAGAATTATAAAACAATACCTCTCTATTTTAAACTCTGAACCATATCAATTTGGTTAGTTTAAGTGAATTAAAGTGTTAGTCCCAAGAGGACAAGAATTTAAGTGTTTCTCTCAGCTCAGTTCCAGGTATATGCTACCTGCCATCGATGAATATAAGCCTTTTGAGGATATTTTTTTCTTTTGGTTTCTTCTCCAATTTGCCAATCCTTTCTTTAGCTCTTTTATTTTAAACATGCTATGTCTGAAATCTGGCTGTTTTTCTTCCAGGCTTAAATTATTCAAAAGGTATGTTAGGAAAATTCTAGTCCACCAACAGTTTTTTTCTAGTACCCACTAAACTATGGTGCAGGTGCTCTGTGGGTAGGTGAGGAAGAAGGAAGAAAGAAAAAAGAACAAATTTAGGTTCTAGTATGGTCGGCAAGTATCTGTGGGGGTCTTCATTCTGGAGTCTAGGCTTGAATAAGTTGCAAAATTTACTTTGTGCCTCCGCTGGGCCATATTATGTTGTTAAATCCTTACAGCAATCCTGTGAGTTAAGTATTACCATTGGCTCTACTTAACAGAGGGCAAGACTGAGGCACAGAACATTGTGGTAACTTGCTAAGATTTCACAGTGAGAAAGAAGCAGAGTCAGGATCTGTATTCTGGAAAGCTGACTCTGGGCTTTATATTCTATTTTATACTCTTAATCAGAGTGTGAAAAACACTGCCACCCACTTGGGTGGCTCAGTCAGTTAAGCATCTGCCTTCTGCTCAGGTTATGATCCCAGGGTGCTGGGATCAAGCCCCGTGTTTGCCTCCATGCTCAGCGGGGAGCCTACTTCTCCCTCCTCCTCTGCGCCCCCCATCTCTCTCTCTCAAATAAATAAATGAAAAATCTTAAAAAAAAAAAAAAAGAAAGAAAAAGAAACGGTGCCAGACCCATGGGAGTTACAAGGATGGACCCCACACAGCATGCAGAGAGGGGTGGTGAGGACCAGCTCTGCAGTCAAATTCCACAGGCTCGTATCCCCTTAGTATTTGTGTGACCTCAGATGAATCACCCTCCCCTAAAAACCTCAGCTTCCTCTTCTGTACAGTGGGGTGGTAATAGCATCTGTCTCATACAGTGTTGGGAAGATCCAATGACCTAGTGTATCAATGAGTCAGTGCATCTCGAGCAGTGAGCACAACACCTCATGTGTGGAAATACAGACTGCAGCCTGGACAGCTATTAAATATGGCTTCTGCCTTCAAGAAGTTTCAGGTTGAAAAGAGGAGTCAGTGACTGAGGATAAAAATGAATGGCTTTACCAAAATTAAATAAGGTAAAGCAAAGCAAAATAAAATAACTTCAGCATCCATCAGTAGAGGATTGACCAAAGAAATTATGGTATAGCCACGTGATGAACACTAGGTATATTTTAAAACAATAATAAAACAGATCCATATGTTCTGATATGGATCAAGCTTTAAGCTTATTAAGCAAAAAAAAAAAAAGGAACATGCTGAATATTTGTGTAATGGAGAAGGAGATGGATAGGTAGGTGGGCGAGTAGGTAGAGATCATCTTTGTAAATACGTGAACATGTTCTGGAAAGATACACAAGAGACTATTAACAGTGATTGAGGATTGGAATTGTAAGAAGCAGGTTGTGTGGAAGGTACAGACAGGATTTCTTTTTCTTTTTGCTTTATTCCTTCCTATGTGGTGTGCTTTTTCTCCCCCAAAGTCCATGTTGCATTTTTAATCTTAAGTAAAACTTCAAATTGCACACGCACACTCATGCACATGCACACACATGCACACACATAGGAGAACAGTGTCCCGAGCACAAGGCAAATTCAGGAGAGGAGAGGGAGAGACATCTCTGGATGCTGGAGCCAGAAGTGGCTTTACCCATGTGTTTTAATTGCTTTAATGGCTTTAGAACAAGGGAAACAAGATGTCCACAGGGCCGGAGCAAAAGCAAAGCATTAGGGCTGAGATAAAGTCGCTGCCACATGCCGACGAGGCAGAGTGAAGGGGAAAGCTGCCAGTGGAGAATAAAGGGGGGAGGTCAGCCCCTTTCTAATATTTAAATCTATGAGGAATAAAATTAAGTCAAAAAGAAAGAAAAAGTAACAGATTCCTTGCCTAGAGCTTCAAATCTAAGCTGCAAACTTCACAGACCCCACTAGCATTGGGGAACTGGGGACTCCAACATTAGTCTCGCCATTTTCAAACACAACCCTTCCAAGGTCACATCAGAAAAGGGGTGCTGGTGGCCTGGGCTCATTTTCAAGTTCTGCCTCTGGTAGGTGAATGTCCGTATGTCTTCTTCCCCTGTACCCGTGGAGGATGCTTGCCTCAATGCGGTGTCAGGAAGTGCTGAGTTAGCCTGGCACTCAAAGATTTGCTCTCACCCCGCATGTGTCTTTGACAGGACAGGACATTCTCAGGTTTCTTCTCCTTCGGGAAAACTGAAACGGGACTTGGTGTGGTGGAAAGGCCAAGGAGGGAATTCTTGGAGCAATAGTGAGAAAAATGCAGAGGAATACAGCAGCTGTTGCATGGATTCCAAACAAAAATGGCACAATGATAGGAAGGCGGGAAGCCAGACGGAAGAAAATGGACCAACAGTGGGAGAAAGATGAACAGGAAACTGCAAAACATCAAATGTCTAAAGTTCTGCATGGAAAACATTCCTTTGTGTCTTGTTTTTCTTTATTTTACAAATGGCTTTTCACCCACAAGCGTCCCGTTGCTGATCTTCAAAATGAAATGTAATAATAGCTCCTTGTGGATGATTCTTAGCCAGGGAATAGCCACCCAGGCTTTTGCTTCTTCTGCCTGGGCCCTTGGTGGCTTTGGTGTGACGCTCAACAGGCAGGAGGAACTGAGGGCCAGGAGGAAGATGTCACCTATACCCCCCGTATTACTCTCTTTCTTTGACAAAGCATGGTCCCACTCCCAGAGCACGCACACCCTCATGATCTTGTCTGGTTCTCACCAGACCCTGCGCGAGGGAAAGCAGGGGAGCCTTCTCATCCCTGTTTGACACACGAGCAACAGAGGCAGGGAGCGGGGTGGGGTGGAGAGTGGCTGTCCTCGCCATGCAGTAAATCAGGAATTAGTACCAGAATGAGAGATTCATTCAGCTTATCCAGATTCCTTACATTCACACCTATGGTTCCAGATCTGTGGCCTTGGTTAGAGGGTGTCGCTCAAACTGATTTTCCCCACCTTGAATACATTCATTCAGCTAATTTTTGTTGAGCATGTATTTTGTGCCGGCTGTTTGTCCGAGCGAGGTGAATGCTGTAGTGAACAAGGCAGCGCCCTATCCTCATGGAGATAATTTTCTAGCACCTTAAGATGATCACGAGTGCTGTTAACGATATACGCATGCGTGCGCCCACATACACGCACATACTTTGATCCAATATTTGGCCTTCATGAGACAGAGTGAAATCTTCCCCTCACTCTTTCGTTCTTTCACCCACAAGGTATTTGGCCACAGGGGGGTTATCTGCTACCATTGGTTGTGACTCCTTAATGGTAGCTCATCTTCTCAACTTCCAGACTTTTCTCTGTCCATCTCTTTTCTCATTTTTCTCCCAATCTCTTTCCCTCTTTCTTTTGCATCTCTGTCCCATTTTTAGCTTCTTCCTAAAAGACCTCAAAGAACACCTCTTAGACTAACGCCCATAAAAGTCATTGGACCCCTGTAGCCAGCAGGTGTCAGAAAGACAAATCTAGAAACCTCTTGGGAGGAGGTGGTTTCTGGGCTCCATTCACCTCAGTCCCCAGTGCAGGGAGCCAGCTAGCAGGTTCCTCAAAGCCCTTCTGGTTGGGCGTCGCTGGAGAGCATTATTATGATAAAAAGCCAAGTCAGCCACTCCCCCTTCCCTGAAAGGTCCCTTCCTACCCAAGGACCTTTCATACTTAGGGTGTTCATTGCTGTCATTGGAAACCACTATTGGTAAAAAAAACTCCCGAAGTATTTCCCAGAGCTTAAGTTAAGGTAGCGGAATAGTCACAATTTAATTAACATTGTTATCTTGAAATTGCATTTTTATGTAGGAGTGTATTGCTTTTTGCATTTTCGTAGCCTACGTGCCTTACAATGAGGAGAAGGATATGGAGGCAGTTATAGGCATAACTCTGGTCCCCTAGCATGGTTTTGCATTTGGATGTAGGTTACGAGGAGTTGGTGTATTGGTTATGGGTTGAGTCAAGCGTGTCTCGAATGTTAATGTATGCAGGAAGCACCTGGGGAGCTCACTAAAATGCAGATTCTAAGTCAGCAATCTAGTGCATGTCCAAGGAGCTTTCACTGGGGCAGATGCTTCTGGTTCTCGGACCACAGTTTGAGAAGCAGGAGTTCAAACTTGACATTTCATTCCTGTCCCTCGGGGTTTTCTCCGTAAGACAATTTTAAAATTTCATTTAAAGAGGAAATATTAAAAATTATATTTTATGACACATCGATGCAAAGACAACTATATTAACAGCCTATATTTAAACACATTCTTCTCTCTCGAAGCTCGTTTTCTTTCCCTTCTGATTTTAAGAGAAATGAAAATATTTCATGGGCCTCTGAGTATGGGGGTTCCCAGGCACTGTCCCTGTGGTGCCCAGGGTAGAAGTCAGCCCCCGTCCCTTACTAATTATGTGCTGAAACTCTCTGAGCCTCTATTTCTTCATCTGTAAAATGGGGATCATGGGACCTGCCCTACTGTTGTGTGTCTTTGCGGAGTGCCTGGGGCATAGTCAACACTCGGAAAATGTTCGCTTTTGTTACTAAAAGTTGCCTGACTCCTGATAACTGTTATTGTCTCACGACCTATTGAAAGTCAGATTTTACATAGATTACCTCTAGTCTCTTAAAGCTCTGCTTGATATGTCCTACTGGTTACATGACCCGGATAATTTCCATAAATTAACCTCTTTTACCTTCCATTTCTGTGCTACCCCGCTGTTCCCCTTCTAGAAGGACCCCATCATCTCTTGGATGCGGCAGACAGCAGTGTCGTGCTAACTTCGGCCGTGACACTCAGTCCCTCCCAAGAATGTTCAGGCATTCATTTGCAGCTCCCTCTCGAAACTCATCATTTCGATAGAAAGGCTATATGGCCCCTGATGGATCTTGAATTAGCTGTCGATTTCTCTGCCTGTCACTCAGGGATGCAGAAGGAACCATAGGGCTAATCGTATAAGGCTTTGCCATCACTGTTTCCACGTTCTTTTGTTCCTTTTAGCTCCTGACGCCTGTTGTTTTTAGCGTCCTCAATTCTGACACCTCCATCCAGTGTATGGCATGCGAGGATTTAGCAAAAGCTTTGTTTGGGGGTGGGGGAGGGGTGAGAGGTGGGGAAGAATCCTAGCATGTTAAAAGTACACACACATTGCAATTGCAGCCCAATTTCACATGAAAATTAAAATAAGGTGGTTTCAGAATGAAGGGAATGCAATCATATTTTATGAGGTTTGATAAAATCTCCCAGTCCCATTAAGAAGATAGTCATCACTAGGTCATCAGCATCACTTTATAAGAACATAGAGCAAGATGGCACTTATTTTCCTTTGTAATATTTTTGATACATCCAAATAATCATGGTATCCAGGTGCCAAATAAAAGATGCAGAATTTGCTATGAACTTGGATTTTCAAAGTACACCCCCTTTTTTTTTATTGCCTCCCACGGAATTCCTATGACACGTACTCTTTGAACTAATAATTTCAGATCTTAAGTTTTCTTAGGCACTCTGCATAGCTATTCAAAGCATTCATTCATTAAAAGCACGAGCTGAGCTTTTCGTATGATTTTTAGAAAAGGGGAGACAAGTCAAAACTCTGCCAGTCGGTAGGACTGTTTTCTGTTGGGCATCTTCATCACAATCTTAAATCTTTCTCTTTGATGTATTTTCTGATCACAGTGCCTTTATTGATGGAAACACTGATGCTTTTTATTACAAGAGTATCTCTTTCCTCAAAAAGGATTTCCATTTGAGCATCTTTTCCTTGTTTGTTCTTCCAAGTAATTCTTCCAAATTTACTCACACCCCTTCCAGTCCCGGTCTCCACTGCCAACCTCAATTATACCACACAAACTGGGCAGAGGAATCCTCAAAGCTCTAGATGGGAAATGTGGAAAATATTTGGAAATGTTCACCAAGCTTTACTTGTAGTCATCACTACTGAATCACATGTGCTGGATCAGACATTTTCGCCTAACAGAAAGTGCACAAGCAGTTTTGCAGATTTGTCTGCTGGGATGCCAAAGAATCCAGGCAAGTCAGAGGTGAGACATCAGGAGGACACACAGTCTGGATGGTTGACAAGGTTTCTGACTGCCCTAGAAACTCAGGTACCCCCCGAGCGGGCTTTCTGTGCCACACACACCTGACAATGAACATCCAGACATTCACCTACTCTCTCTCCCCTGGTCTTCATGTGACCCATCACCATTGTCCAGACTCCCTTTCCTGTTAAACACAGCTTCTTAACAGCATCGCCTCCCAGGTCCTTCCAGAGCCCTCTGCACCTCCACACGGCTACC
Source organism: Neomonachus schauinslandi (assembly GCF_002201575.2). NCBI lineage: Eukaryota > Metazoa > Chordata > Mammalia > Carnivora > Phocidae > Neomonachus > Neomonachus schauinslandi. The sequence continues at coordinate 129,514,469 of NC_058412.1, forward strand.
TTATAAATTCTAAGTTCAAACCAAATCACACTGGGGGCCAGAGAAGATAAATGCCAGTTTTTTTCATCGTCAAGGTAACGATAACAGATTCACTAGAATTTACATAGCACCAAAGTCGATTTACATGCTTATTTACTCTGTTGTTCTCTTAAAAAAAAAAAATGGAGTTACCCTAGCAACTGTAATATCACATGATGTTCAGACCAACCGTAATAGAAACACCTTCTGAAAAGAAAATACACATTTCGCCAGATGCATAAACTGTCATTTATAGAATTTTGATCCATTTTAGAAATGATTGGGTGAGGTTCATGCGGCATTAGGTACTTTTCCCATTAATTACTTGGCTGGCTTCGGAGACGCTATAACGAAAAGTAGACACGAAGGAAGAGGAAGGCATTGGACCCTCTACAGAGCCTGTTGATAGACCTGCATGCTGTATCTCGTTAGCACATCAGCAGAAAGAGCGCATTACCAAATTCCATCTTTTGTTACCCTTTTGCATATGCATAGAATTTAGTACACTGCTCAAACTTTGTTCTGATTTTAAGAATGACGGCATGTGCAGCGGAGGGACGGTTTGCTTTGTCTAAAGTGCAAGACTCCAAGGGAGCTACCCCAAAGTGGAGGAAACCAAGAAATGGCCAAGGCTTGGTTGCTGTCAGCCAAGCTGGGGTTCATTCAAGTTCTACAAATTAATTTGCTTAAGCGCTGAGTGAAACAGAGCCTTTCTGGGGGATCGCACCAGGGTGGCTCTTACTGATCTCCGTTCAGTCTCGCCTGGCCAGTGTGCCTAGAGCCACAAAGGAGAACTCCATCATTTGTGCGACTGTCAGCTGTTTCTCCAACAAGACAGCAGGAGTCACGGGGTAGGGGTGTTGCTCTTTGTACCCGAGTACCCCGGCTTGGAGATCGGCGCTTGGGACGCGGTCACTGCTTTGCACACCCTGAATCTAAATGAAAGAGGGTCTGAGTGCATTCCAACAGGTCAAGGGAAATTAACAGAAGCTCGGTGTCTCTCTTGAAAACAAATAGTGTTTGAACGAAAGAGAGGTCTGGAAAGGGGGACTGGGGTTGTAGAAGTAGAAGAGGCCTTTGACAAATCCGGAACCCTGAGGAGTGCAGAGTAGAGGTCGTTGCTTATCTTTAGAAATGGACAGCTGTCCGGTTATAGCCAATGTTGCTGACCACATGCGCCAAATTTAACAAAATATGGCTAAAGAAAACAAAACGAAATGAATCAAGTAGGTGAAGAAGTGAGGATGTTAGGAAATGATGCATGTGTGAGTTCATACTGCCTGATCAGACACCTGCTACGGGACACACAATGTGTCCGGCCTTCCCTCCCTCTCCCCTCCCTCCCTCCCCCTCTTCAATATTTAGTAAGCCTCCATCGTGACTCCAGAATGGTTTTAGGAGCTTCAGTCGTTCATGTAACAAATATGGGATAAGGACTCGGACCCACACGGATGATGCCGCCATGAGAAGCTGGGCCCTGCTTGCCCTCATGGAGTTCCCAGTCTAAACAGAAACAGTTGCAGATTGTTCACTAAATACTTTACACGATTAAATTAATTAAACTGACTAGTTGATGTAACACTTGCTAACGATTAATGCAAAGGCACACCTTTTACCAGACTTCCTCTCACTTTCGGAAATCTGAGCCCCGCCTCCCCCCCCCCACCCCCACCCCCGTTTTCCCTCTGATACACGTGCCCAGGGTAAAAAGCAACCAAATCTGTATGAAGTACCAGGAGAGTTTTCTGTCAGCCTTTGTTCCCGGATGGTTTGAATAGGAAAGTCTCTGTCTGTCTCCCTCTCCGAAGATGGAGGGAGCCTATGTGTATTTGATGTGCTCATATCCCCAAATTTGGCCATAAACCATTATTTAGTGGCATTTAGTGAAGTTACCCCATGCCTTTTTTTCTGATTACCTAGCTGAGATGGAACTTTACCTCCTCCCACCAAGTCAGGAGTGGACTACACCCCCCGCTCCTTGAACTTGGCATAGAGAACAAGAAGCACATAGCAATGAGTTTCAAACTCATTTTTCAATGTTCCTCAGAGAACAGTGTGTCCTGGGTTCCTGGCGGCTGAGGAAGATGACCCTTCCCCTGGCTGGGAGACAAAAGATCAACTAAATCAGGGCACATTCCTGACCCATCCATTTCCACCATGTGTGATAATGTGGAAAAGTCAAAAGGGTGAATTGTGAGACAGGTTCTCGTGATGTGCGTTTCCCTAGTGAGCATTTCAAGTCCCCCGGGGCACAAGGGTGTCTTTGAAGATTGATAGGAAAAGCAGATGGGTGTGGACCCCGAGAACTTTCCTGGATGTTGCAACCCTCTGCACCCTTGAGTGGCCATCCCCACCACCTGCAATATCTACAGTACCCCATGTGCAGAACAGTCAGAAACCACCCGAGCAGATGCCTCAGACACAACCTGGCATGCGCGCGCGCGCACACACACACACACACACACACACACACACACACAGACTGAGCGTCGTCACGTGTTTCTCACAGAAAAATGATCGCATACAAACCATCAGCAATTCCTCGGCCACGTAGAATAAGACACTGACCAGATCAGGGCCTGAGCCACCCGGGACTCAATTTCCTGAAGTTAAAGCCCCTGACACAGCCTTGTATCTTGAGGAACCGCAAGGCATCATCTAAGCTTCTGTTTTCATCAGGAAGAGGGGTCAATGTAGCCAGGGTGTGTCAGCCGCTTGAGGGAAATGAGTATAGGAGAGACGGGCTGCTCTGCAGACTCCGTCCCCCGTGAGGAGAGCTTGGGTGTGTGCATGGCTCCAGTCTAGCCCACTGGCCTCGGGAGCGTTAGCCTGAGAAAGATAAAGGAAGTCTTCGTGCCCGTACAGCTGCTCAGAGAGCCCTCAGGGCTACCGCAACTTTACAACACAGCACCCTCAAATAAATCACCTTTCCCCTTCAGTTCACCAAGATCTGTTGTCCCCTTAGATGGCTGGGGATGTTTTATGGATAAGACTCCTCCACCAAAATTTACTGAGCACCTACCGTGTGCCTGCCCTGTACTGTCTCTGAGAACAAAGCCAGAGCTAGTCTGCGTTCCCGAGATGAATGCATTGGACTTTTTCGGATTTTAAGGTATCTTCATATTAATGTTTTTCAGAGGTCAATGCCTGATTTCCTGAACACTTTATTCCTTTAAAAAAATTTCTTGAACATAATAAAAAAATGAAATGGAAAGCCCCCCTCCCCAAAAAATAAAATAAAAATGACAGAAGCAAAACATGTGACTTGTAAAACATTAGAAAATATAGACAAAACTAAGAAAAGGAATTGTCTTATTCTCTCTGAGTCAGAAATTACCACTATTGTGTGTGTACTTCCAGAACGTTCTTTCTGTATGTATATTTAAATAAAATGAAATGATAATAGAGACGCTACCTTACCTACTGTTTCCAGTCAACAGTGTCTATTTTTCCGTTTCAATAATTTTTATCTTTTTAATACCCAGACCATATTTTGCCAGCTACATAAAAATGTTATTCGCCGCTGAATTGATCAAAGTACTGCCCAATCTAGGACCACAAGCTGTACCTGATGGTTTTGTCTCATAAATCTTTTTTTTTAATCCAGCATGGTCTCTTTTTTTATGACCCAGAATTTTAGAACAGATAGAACCAGCCGTCCTGAAGAACGTCTTCCTTCCGAATTTGTCCGGGAGTTTCTCATTAGCTTGCTCCTCCATCCCCTGTAAAAGTGATACATAAAACCCCCACAGGTTCAAAAGGGACTTGTTACCAGAACACATCAGAGGTGTAGACCCTATTGCAACACATCTGAGAGCGCATTATCTGTTTGCCCCAAAATCAGTGAGGCCAAAAACAGCACCTGAGCTAAGATGATGGCAGTTTGATTGCTCCATTTTACAGGTGCCCTTACCCCCTTGCAGCTAGAAAGTAATCTTTATGGCTTTACTTTTATATTAAATGCATGTCCGGTTCCCCATCAACCATCTACTTCATGATTTTAACACTAATTAGTAATCCTTTGCCTGATTCAGTAGTTTAATTAAGGGTTTTTAAACGATGTATTTCTACATCTATCATCTGAGTACAATCATTTTATTGACTCTTAACATGTACTCCCTTATTATCGTTCTCATGACTCCGAGTGGAGAATGGTCCAAGTTGAACATTACCACGAATGGTGTCATCTTTAGGACCTGGCAGTTGGATGGGTTTCCCACCAACATAAGGAAGACTTCACTCAGCTGTGCTGTCCACTGTCTTCATGTCCCCTCTTCCCCACAGTGACCATCATTTGTTTGACTTCTTCTTATCACAGGCTCTTATTAACTTTATTCGGATTTTCCTTTGATTTGAGCTTGCGGTATGCCAATGCCAGTTTGTACTATGTAGCTAGCACTGATTGTGTATATCTCTTTCTAACTCCTTTGGCGGTTTCTTGAAATTGGTCTCAGCAGTAGTACTTCCACCATGGAAGTTGGCAAGTGCTACAGTTTAGGCTTTTTTTTTTTTTTTTTTTTTTTTTTTTTT
>NC_058412.1:129822344-129943518 GCF_002201575.2 Neomonachus schauinslandi
AGCCCCGGGGGCGGCGGGGGCCTGGCGGGCGCGGCGGGGCCCGGCTTCCCGCGCTCGCGGTCGGCGGGCGCGGCCTTGGCGGGCGGCGCGGGCGTGGGCCTGGCGCGGGGCTTGGGGAAGTGCGCCAGCGGGGGCACGTCCTTCCCCAGCAGCGCGGGCGGGCAGCCGGTCCGCCGGCTGCGCAGCACCGACTTGCTTCTGCAGTTTTTGTGGATGTCGGGGTTGTATTTATGCTCCAGTCTCTGGTGCATCATCAGAACCTCCGGATAAAAGGTCTTGAAGGTACAAAACGGGCAGGTGATCCCTGGGATTAAACTCTTGCTCAGAGAAATGGCGGGGCAGCCGTGAAGCGCCCCGAGGGACAGGTTCAGCGGTTTCTCCTGACAGTCCCCGCCGGCCCTGTGCTTGCCGTCGGCCGCCGGGCCCACCTGCTCCTCCCTGGGGCCGCCGTCAGCACCGTGGGCCGCACTGCCGTCCGCGCGCGCAGGGACCCCCGCCTCCGGCCTACGCGCGGGCTCGGGGGGCTGAGGGTCACCTGGCGCTCTCTTCGGGAACACGTCCAAACCCGCGGGGGCAGGAGCTTTGCCCATTTTATCAGTACCGGCATCAGTTGCATTTTTATTGAAATCCTGAGTATCTCTGAGTACTGGTGACTGGACAGTGCTGCCCAGAACATTCTGAAAGGTAGAGGCCATCCCCTTAAGTGGCTTTGAAGGTGGGCTGCCTTTAACATCTTTGGCACCATCAAAACATCTTTTCAAATTTTTGGTTTGCGCACCGTCGGCGGCTAGTAGTGCATCTTCGGTCTCCTGGGTTTTCCCATCGGTCTTGCCTTCGGCGGCAATATCGATCTGCTTGTCCTTGTGATGCCTCTCCAGATGATAGCGAAGAGATGTCTTCTGGGCCGCGGCGTAGTCGCAGAATTCACATTTGTATGGTTTTTCACCTAAAACGAGAAATGTCACTGTGTCACCCACGTTCATGAAGAACATCAAAATAGATCTCTGGAAGCTAAAATTATCTGCCAGGAAAGAATACAGGGTCTTTCCTTTTCCCTTCTCTCTCTACGAATCTGCATACCCAGGATTTTTCTCAAGTTGCTCACTTTATCACCCTTACTATACTATTTGAAAATGTGAATACATGTCTTTAATTAAAAAAAAACAGCACATTTTAAACTTACCTAACCTTCATAATAGCCCTATGGAACAGAAGAGTATCATTATCCTGCTTTTACAGCTAGGAACACGGGGGCACAGAAAGGCATAATGACTTGCCCAAGGCTGCACGCACAGCTAGTGAGCGGAAGAGAGGCAGTTCAAGTCCACCCAGCCTCCTGAACCATTATTATGTCACAGCTGCTTCTACAATCTAAAGAAAATACTAAATATATTCTTGTTGCCTTCTAAATCATAACAGTTAATACAAAAAAAGCTGTGGCGTGAAAAAACATTAAAGAGGTTTTAGTAAGATGAAACAGTAGTCAGAAACTAAACAAGAAACAAACTTCGAAACACGAACAGTTCAAGTTACAAGGACATTATGACAGCTACCATCAACACACTACACACTTACTCTTCAACTATTGCAAGGGCCTAACAGAATATTTGAACAACAACATAAAAGAAGTCAGGACACAAAGCTCCATCGTAATTCTTTGAGCTAATAAGAATTTTAAAAATCTAGGAAGTTCCTTACCTGTATGCGTTCTGAGATGAATATTGAGGTAATAATTTGAACGGAAAAACTTCCCACAATAACTACATTCTCTTGAGGACGTAAGATGCTTTATTTTTCCTCCATCATCATTTTTATCTTAAAGCAGAAACAAAAAATATTTCTGTAAGAAGACAGCTCAGGTACACGAGTTAAGACAAGCTAAGTATTCTTGATGGAGACGGTTTTTTTTTTTTTTTTTTTGTAAAGCATAAAATAATTTTTATATTGTGTTGGGGTATACCAGAAAGGACAGGAACACACCAAATGCTATTTTGAGACTGAAGTTTTGGAAGCTTTTTATAACATGCGTGTCTGTTTCTTGGTTTTGTTTTTGTTTTCTGACTACAGCAGAATTTGGTGTCCTTGATTCAGTTCTTCCTTTGCCTCAATCACAGGAAAGATCATTTAAGAGACTGACGTGCATGGGCAACTTTCTGTTCTCCCAACATGTCTGCAACAAGCAGGATCTGGCAGACTGAAGCTGGACCTACAGACACTGGCTGGAATAACCAGCTTCTTCAGAATAACTGATTTAGAAAACGGAGCCAATAGAAATTGCCAGCTTCCCCAACCACCAGGGAAAAGAAGTCTATCTTAAGATTGGGCCAGCTACCACTAGAGGGTAGCAAGCACAACTTAATCTTTAAAGAAAATAAAAGGTTTCAGCATTGGGTCAAACGCCTAAGAAAGTTTGTCAAAATTCAGCACATTCTGGAAAGCAAACTGTATCATTCACAAGCACTCACGTGGCCAAAAATATAGCTGAGATCAATCAAAATCTGTCCCCAAATGACAATGGGCTAAACCATATACTTCAATCTCTGCAACGACCAGGACAGTGTATCTGGCTGCAACACAGTAAAGGCCCACTGCTGCCACTAATTAAAGGATGATTATACCTAAACACCTAAACACAAAGACAAGTACACTGCTACAGTTAAGATACCCGCCCCCCCGCCAAAAAAAAAAAAATTTAACACCCATAAAAACGAGTGCTAAAGTTCTAGATAAACCTCCTCTTACCCAAATACTGTACTCCGTGCACTGCAGTGAGGACAAGGAGGTGGGGTCACCTCTTAAAACTGAGCATAACTAAACTGGCTCTTTTGCCTTGAAAACCGTTAACTCCAACTAAAAAGGCCTCTTTTCCCTGCTCCTTCCCAATTTTGTATCTTAGATTATATAGATCTAGTTTACAGATTTTAAAAAGCAGCTTATGAGCCAACTGTGGGCAGCCTCCAGGACAACCAGGACAGGACTGCATGATCCCCTGGCCCCTCAATTCCCCTGAGGAAAAAGTATGCACCGCTGAGCACCTCTCAACAGTAGAACAGCAGAGACCACCACTGACCGTGAAGACTTAAAAACACAATCACATGAAAAACCACTATTAAACATACTATGAAGTTGAACAAACACAAAAAATATTTACTTTGCCTTCTGATCTTAAAAGTCAATCTCAAGAAAGCCAGGTTGATAGTAAATAACAGGAAGATAAATCTAGACCACCACATAATAATATAAACTTAGGAAAGTCAATTCTCTAAATACAGAAGGCCCAGCTTTGTCTTACAATCACACCCAATGAGCTGAGTTTGAGCCTTACTGCAATTTCCTACTCCCAAGTATGTGTCAGGATTTATGGTATGTTGCATCATATCCAAAAAGTTATGAAATGGGTCTGTTTTAACACAAAGGATGTGAAATGTCCACATGTACCTGGTTCCTGCTCCTTTGGCATCACCTCTGATTTTATAGTTTCTGAAAGGACTGCCAACTTTTTATCAAGAGGCTGTTGAAATTATCCTTGGGAGGTGGAAGACAAGGGTGGACGAACCAATTTTGCAAACAGAGAAATCAGGGCAAAGAAAGGTTAAGCAACACATAATCAGCCACAGAATAATGCAGTGGCAGAACCAGACTAAAGGCAAGTCGTGGCGCTCCCAGCTACCACCAGGCATTCTATCCGCCTGACGACCAAGATTTTCACCAGGTTCTTTTGCCCACACCACCTACTGGCAGAATGCGACCGGCCATCTCATTTCTTTCATGGCAAGGGGGCAGCAAGGGGACCCAACCATCTCCCCTGAACAGGAATGACACTACTCGGAACCACTGTGAAGACAGGTCTCTGTGTTCAAGGCCTTTTTTACGTCATGAAGACACCATAATGGTGTTTTCTAGATTTCTGAAGACTGTGGTATCCTAGATGCTAGGTTTCCTGTGTCCCCTGAAACTCAAAACATCCTAAATCCTCAGTATGAACACTACTGTTCTCAATCCATCTTGTGATGGCAAAAAGAACCTGACACTGGTTTGGAGCATGAAGCATCCAGTGTATCATCCGGTCAAATTCATCTTGGTCTCACACACGAGTTCTCACAAGCCAGCCACATACCATCAAGTTATAGTCAAAGAAGGTAGCAGACCTTCTTTTGTGAATGATAAGGTCCCTCTAAGACTAATTCATGTTCCCACCATTCAGTTGTTAAAGATGCAAGAGGTTCTTTTAACTGTCGAATTTCAAGCAGCAGAATCCTTTACTCAAACAAAACATCATTAAACAGACAGAAGCAGCTCTGGTTTAAGTATAAATGGGCAAGACCTGAACCACAGGTGGGATCCTCTGCCTTGGATAATGTCCATTGGGCTTCAAGAAATAAGAGGTTCCCTGAACCTTCAGCGGTGACTCCCGTTTCCTCTAAAAAGCCATTAGGTTCAAGAAAAATCTGAGCATTTGAGATTCCGTTAAACCATCTTTGGTGTGTTCACATTCCCTTTATTTTACACACAAATGGTCTTGGTCCCTGAGCTAACTGTTAATGAATACTAGCCCACCAGACATAGAGGACTGGGTACCAGGTAGCACCAGTTTCTCTAAAGATACCCTTGCTCTGGCCGATAATCATTCCCAGTACCTTTTGTGACTAGACCACCAGCTGGAGGAAGTGCATGAGAGCTGGGTCTCGGAGGACAGGGAAGTCGGTTGCACCTAAGGACAACCCGTTTTTAGAGAGCAGCTCAGGTATGCCAGAAGCCCTGAGGCAAAGCCCAGCGTCTCTCAACCCTGGCACCACCGACATTGGGCCACATAACCACCGGCTGCGGGGCCGCCCTGCGCACGGCAAGTGGGGATGTTCAGCAGCATCCCTGGCCTCCCCCCACTGGGTGCCAGCCGCACACCAACACGGCTGTGACACCCCAAAATATCTCTAGACACTACCAGATTCCACGGAGGGCACAACCGCCCCAGGTCAGAACCACCGCCTCAGACTGATGCGCAAGTGAAGATGATGTGAGTCCTCCGTGAGCAAAAGATACAGCAACAGAATTTTCAGAACTGGAAGAAGCCCTTGGGCAGAACCAAGGCCCTGAGAGGTGAAGTGACTTACGACAGGTTGGCGCCCCAAGAGCCTGGCCTCCGCCCCAGCTCTCCAACCCTCATTTCTGGGACGGGGACAGAGGCAGGACAGCGCCCATGGAGGAGAGGCTTACCCAGCTGGAGCCCTTCCGCAAGTCCGTCCTCAGATCCATCCTCAGAACCAGCTTCGCGATCTACGGCTCCATTCTCATCCAGGGTGGCGGTGAGGTCTGGAGAACACGTCCTAGGCTGCCTTCCATCAACTGACATGGTCGGCGACTCGGCATCGGCCCTCCGGTCCTTCTTGTGCACTCGCGAGTGCAGGACCAGCTGGTGGTAGGTGCGGAAGGCTTTGCCGCATTCCGAGCAATGCGTCGGCTTCTCTTTGTTGCTGGACAACTTCGGGTCCGCTTCCACGGAAGGCACTTCACCACTGGAGGGTCTGGGCTTCTCTTTATCTTGTGCGAGGCCTGCGCAACTGCTTTTACTTGTCTTGGACTTTCCCGAACCTTCGGAATGGCTCTTACTCGCGTTCCAGATTTCGACAAGCTCCTCTTTTTCTGAACACGAATCATCATTGTCGGTACTTCCTTCTTGGCCCGGCTGTTCCTTCACTTCTCGGCACACGGCGACTTTTCCTTTGGTAGCCAGCTGCCAAGCCTGGTAGGTGGTGAATGGATCGAGCTGAGGTATCCATTTTGTGGGCTTCTTGCCGGTTTCGGGGTGAGAGGTGGGTCTCAAGTTTAAAAACTGCAGGAACTCTTCCCCCGGAGATGGCATCCCCCCCTGCTGAGAGTCTGTTTGTGTACTACTGGAGCCGGAAGCAGATTCTTTGGTGTGCATCTTCCTGTGATCGATGAGACTTTCCTTATTAGGAAAGAGGAAGCCACAAACCATGCAGATTTTGTAAGGAGAGGAGATGCTCTCAGCTGCGTGCTCCTGTACCACCTCGTTGATTGTTGCTGGGCTCTCCGAGCCTTGCTGCAGTTTGCTCTTGGCCCCGGATTTGCCAGTGTGCGTCCGCATGTGATTTTTAAGAAACCAGGGCTCCTTGAATCTTCTTCCGCACACGTTACACCCATAGGTGAAAGAGTCCTTATGTTTCTTCATGTGGATCTCGACATCGAAAGCCACTCTGAATGTCTGCCCACATACTTCACAGCTAAATTCTTCATTTTCCTTGCAATTCTTGTCCTTTGGAGGCTCTGTTCTCACTTGACTTTTATCAAGAGGACTAAGATACTCCGCTTCAACGCGCAAAACTGCTGGCTCACAGAGGATAGGCCGATGTTGCATTAGGACATGTTTATTAAGGTCTTCTGAATGTGTGAAGGTCTGATTGCAAAACATGCAGTCCAAGGGCATATATCCTTCTATTTGGATGATGTTTTTCTCTTGCGTTGCTCTGAAAGGAACAGCGGTGGTCCCTTTTATTGACACGGCATCATCTAGCTCCATCTGGGTGCCAAGGGGATTGCCAATAACTTCTGGTCCATCCATATACACCAACAGGGATTGAGTTGGCATGTTTCCTGGCACTTTAGGATTGTATATAAAATAAGAATCCGGTGGAGGAATTTCTGGAATTGGGATAAGGCCACTTGTAAGACTTGTCACTCACACCCCCAGCAGCCCTGCACTTAAAACTAGAACAAATATTTGTTATAAAAGTTCAAAAGAAAGTATATATTCCTGGAGCTTCTTATCTTCCGAAGTTGTAGGAAGCTCGGTGACAGAGCTTCTCACTGGTTCTTTCCACAAACAAGGTAGACAGACTCCCCAACGCTTTGATTCAAATATGAGTCAGCACAAAGCATTAATTCTCTTTGTCTCCATTGAGTGAGTGATTCAATTGAGCAAGAAGTCAATCCCAGCAACCTGGAGACAAGGGATTTCCAAAACCTAGAGGGGGGGGGAAAAAAAACAAAACAAAACATAGAAATGGTTAGCTGCAGCCAGGGAAAAGAGAAGCCTGGTGTGGACGACTCACAGCTGGTCTGCCCGTAGCCTAGGTCATCTGCTCCTCCCTTAACTAACACAGGGCATCCTGTTCAACATGCTCGTTAATTAAATCATTAGCATTTTATCCAATCAGTACACGTATCAAATTGCTAGATTTTCATCCAGTTAAGAAACGTAACACGTGGTCCTTTAATGATTTAAATCTAAAATGTAAAGATTCAGGGCAGAAACTGTTCAATTCAGCGGAATGCATTTTAAACGCCAACACTACAATGCACATGTGTATCCTTATCAACAGCCTCTACAAATCTAGAGACTATACCAACTGTGAAAAATGACAATTACAGCACTTTAAGTAAAAATTTAAAAGCCAGAACTTCAAACTGTCTTATATACAGTCAAGAAACACAAATGCCTAAATGCACCCTTGAAGCCTTACACACGCATTGGCCAACAACCTACACACACAAAAAACAGGAACCTTTCATAAAATCCACATTCAAAAACTACAGAACACTTCAGAATGATGCTCATCTTGGCCAAGAGAAACCTTCATCATTTTGGCTCACAGGATATTCTAACCCTCAACCCACTGTCCAAATCCCAGTTTGCTTGTAACAACTTTCTGCTTCAACAAGCCTCAGGGTTGGGCTTCCTTGTCCACACAATAAACAAGGAAATACATATACACAAAGCTACTTTGTGAATATACACTTTAAAATCCTCCACACAACCAGTTCAACATGGCTCAGTCTTCAATCAGAAAATGGGTCCTCCCACTTTTTTAACCTACCTTTCACATTATGCATTGGCCAGGTGAAAAATGGACTATTACTTTATTTAGCTCTGCAGGCTCAGATTTGGAAGCTAATTTTCACTCTTGAAGGGGAATTAAGCTCCAAAAACCCAATAGCCCCCACCTTTCTGGCAAGCACAGAATTGGTTTTCAATAGTCTCAACTACTTTAACTGAGGTCTGTTCATTCTCCCCAACAAGACAAAAAGACTTGCAAACTACTCCCACCACCTTCAGCTTTACTTTCTTCTTTCCACTTCCTCAGAGAGCAAGGGCCTCTAGGCTCAGAGAAGACAAGGAAACATTTCTTCCCCTTCTTTACACTCATAATAAAAGAAAATTCTCATGCCCCTTGCTATCTTTAGTTTTGAATAAACCAGATCTTTAACATCAAGCTTTTCTAATAAGACTGCAGATCAAAGATTAGGGTAAAGAAAGAACGTACTAAAGTGCTTTATCTTAATTTCTGAGTCTTTTGTTGTAATCACAATGGAGGATAAAACACTGGGGCTGGCTACCAGCTTGGTGGGAAATAACAGAACACCCCAGAGACCTGAGTTCTAGTTCTGGCTAAGTCACAACCTTCAAGCTGTCACCACCACATACCCCATCTTCATCTACTTGGTGGAGATGGTTAAATGACAGGATCATCCTCAAGAGTTCCAAATTTCTGTGGTTCTGGGGGGTAGGTCTACATTTATGGATAGACTTATTCAAAAGAATTTTTAATGCTATCTTAAATCAAGATATAAATGATATTTGAAAACACCACGAAGTTGACCAGCACATTTTCACCGGCTGACAGCTATATGAAAAACAGAAACAGCTCATTGAGTTCTCCACCGTGTACACAGATAAATTTCAATTTGAATAAAGGCTGTCCTCTGTTTGAGGCCCTTTCTATTTTTTGGTTGCAAAACAGCTTTTTAAAAAATGAAAGAGTGGCATTAGGGAGCAGTAAAGTTGTTTTTTTTTTTTAATGCCCTAATTTGCCAAAATCAAAGTTAGTCCTCCATGTCAGACATCAACATTATCTTTTTCTTTTTTTAAAGAAATTTTACTACTCTATGATATTTTAAATTTGGGGGAACTCCAGTTTTCTACAGATAATCTTTCCCAAAAAGACACCAATCGTAAACTCAGTCTCTGATTAAGAAACACGATGTGGGTACATCCCTGTTGTTTATTTCCCACCCAGGGTAATGGCATGTAACTGGAAATGCCTGACTTCGAGAAACAGTTTCAATTTTTATCTCTGAAATGTTCAAATATATGGGTCAAGTCATCATCAGCTTCTAACACAAGACCTGAAGGATTAGTAAAGGAGGTACAGTGCAAAAAAAAAAATCATAGCAAGAAGAGCTTCAGTTTTGCGCTTCAGTTTTGGTGAAGGATGGAGGCCTGGAGACGAGGAGAAGGAGGTCCTGGGCCAGCGAGTCTCCTCGGATGGTGAGATGGGGAAGAAGACCCTCCCAGGCAAAACTGAAGCACTTCTCCCTCAAGGGAAGCTTCTGGCACAGATCCTGATAGTCATTAACTGTGCCCAGCTGTCCTGAGCACTAGACTACGTTGGGTCATAGCCATCCTTACTACTCACTCAAGAGAGGAAGACCCTGGGCCATTCCTTTGAAGTAAGATCCTAGGAGGAGAGACCCTTGTCCGCTGCTATCCCCTCCCACCTAGAAGGGGTCTCTGGCACAGGGGCAGGCCCTCAATTAACACCTAGTGGCTGAATGAACAAGCACTCCGTCATCAGCGCAGGTACAGAGTCAATACTGAACATCTCTGGTCACAGTCACCAACCATAACTCATCTGATATTAACTCGAAGGTTCATCAGACCTTCTGCACGGCTCCCTACGGCTGCCATCTACTATACCATTCTCTACAGTTTCAAGGGTGTAATAAAAAATAATGAATCAGGGGCGCCTGGGTGGCTCAGTTGGTTAAGCGACTGCCTTCGGCTCAGGTCATGATCCTGGAGTCCCAGGATCGAGTCCCGCATCGGGCTCCCTGCTCAGCAGGGAGTCTGCTGCTCCCTCTGACCCTCCCCCGTCTCATGCTCTATCTCATTCTCTCTCTCAAATAAATAAATAAAATCTTTAAAAAAAAATAAAATAAAATAATGAATCATATTTAATCACTCCATGAAGTTGACCAGCACAAGCAAAACTGTATCATTTGGATTTAAAACTACTCCCCTTACAGACCCACCAGAACAGAAATGCAGGACAAGCTGGGGAAATCTCTGATAGCAAATGCTTTCAACTCTTGACTTAGAAACTGAATGCAGACTGAACACTTCCTTAACCTATAAACCAATTATCTACATCACTTAAAACCAATCTGCTAACAAAATCTAAAATCTTTTAGAGTGACTGCAATAACAAAGACTTTAATACTAACAAAACTTAACAAAAAAAAAAAAATAGACATTCTAATCTAATTAGTGTTAATAGCAACCACTGCAGGCGAGGGGCGCGAGCACCCACACAGCCTTCCCTGAACCTTCGGCGTCTCCAGGGGGAGCACGCGGAAGCCAAGAGCACCGCAAGACACTGCTAGCAGAGGAAGTTGTCTGTCTTCACGAAGACCTGGAGGAGGAAGGAGGGGGGAGATCATAATCCAACCCCTACAATCTAAATGCTTTTAGTCTGCCGAAAAGTGAGCCTTCGGAACACCCTACTGAAAGGCAGCTGGCAAAAATGGTTTTCAATATTTAAAAAAATGCTCCTAAACCTTTACTCAAGGCACCTGAGGCAATATCCAGTGTAACCTCATATTCTGAAAGAATACTAGGGCTGACTTGATATCGTGATCACTTAAATGGAGACTTTAAAAAAAAAAAAAAATTTACAACAAGATGATCTTTGAAAAGAAAGTAGGAACCATATTGCTATCACTGCCTGAAAGAGAAGTCTAACGTTCTTTAGGCCACGTCTCCCGTTGTTGTTGTTGTTAAAGAAGATACTTGTTTGTGAGTAAGGCTTCTGCCACTACCTGTAAATTCTGAAATTAGCAAATATTACACATTATACAATCCTTAATGAAAAACACAATAATTTGTGTTTAAGCACAACAAATTAGAAGTAAATGCCACCTTGCTGATAACTGCTGTCACTTGGGAACAGTTCTTTACGTCCAAATGTACTCACGCTGTTAACCTTTGAGACAGCACAGACTCTACTTCATCTGGACAGGTTAGCTCACATGTTTTGATACGGAGTATTTATTACCCTATCATGGAGTAAAAGGAATTCAAAGTCCTCAAAAACTGTCAAAAACACATAAAAATTCCACTTATAACCAAGTCATTTGCTGTATTCCTACAAATCTACTTTTTCCCTCCGAATTACTTAAGTGTCCAAATAAATTATCATTAAAATATTTAACCCACACAAACTGCTGGTCTCTGGCCAATTCATTTGTACCCTTTAAACAGCAAAATTATCTCCAAGATCTGGTCAGGAAACTTACAGTTTTTCTATAAATGTTCCTTCTGTAGGTCACACATACCGGTTTGGGTTTTTGGGTTTTTTTTTGTCTTAATCCAACAAGTGAAGAGAACTGCACATAGAAAGCCACAGTGCAATCCAAACCTGTAACTTTAAATCCTTCAACCCTATTTCAAGGAAATCACCAAGGTCACACCCATGAGCTAAATGGTCAACCCAACTTTCCTAATATAGCTGTGGAAAGATGTTGAAAAGTGAAAGAAAAAGATTAAAATATTCAGAAGTTTACATTCAACGTCACAATCTAAACTATCCAAAAGCAAATGATTGTTGAAAGGCAAAGCTTGGGGAGAGATCCTAGAGCACAGTCTCATTTTCTGGAAACTTAGAGCTCAGTCCTAAATACGATTAGAGACCAAAGTACTGTTAAAAAAAAAAAAAAGAGTAACCATATTAGTATATTTGAGTGTCATGATTAAAAACTCTGCCTGATTCATGCCAAATCAATTGAGGTCAGTTAAAGGATCTTAATGTGAACTTGAAGCACCACATATTAGTTTTAGATTCGGTATTATCAATATTAACAGATACTGTGGTCTGTAAACTGGCTTTTAAAAATTCCATCCTGACCAGAAAAAGAGAACTCTAAGGGAAATGAATAAAAAAAAATTTTCATTAAGCAAGATTAAGCCTGGCTATCTGTGAGGTTACTGCTACTTAACCAGTACTACCTTTAATACTCTAAAAAGATTTCAGACAGGACTAACTGCACCAAAAAGAGGGATTCCAACCAACTAAAACAGTAAACTCTTCTATCTTTACCTGTATTCTTTTGCTCTCCACAAGGAAAACACCCTGTGTGTGCGTGTGCGTGCACACACACACACACAGGTAACTGTGTATATAGATAAATACCTATAACCATTCTACTACACCACTACCCTACACACCCACAACTCTTTTTCCACACGGCCCAGTGGTGAGTGTTCTTAATTATACCCCATTTAACTAACCAGATTAAATATAAACATGGGCACTGCCTTTTAAGGCATGAGCTCTTTCTTTAGCAACATTTAAATATTCCCCTCCCTATCTCTGTTGAGTAAATATTCAAGTTGTATGTCTGGCTCTCTTAAGTCACCTGTTTGCTTTCAAAATTAAGGGAAAAAACTCTTTCAATTCATCCATATAACCACTGTTGGGGAGACTTATGTACTCAACTGAAAACAAAGCTTATCCGCAGATTTTAAAAACCCCAAAAACACTTCTTCTGGTCTAACTGACCTGTTTTGAGGTTATCCTGATTTGACACAGGTAGGAAAAATAAAAACATGTAGTTCTCCTAATGCTGATACAAGAACAAAAGAGATCTAGACTCTCAATCTCCAGTCCACAGAACTGCATTTTAAATCCAAGAGGTTTCCTGACACGCTAGAAACTAATGAACAACAAAACACAAAACCCTAACGAAGCCATTACAAAACTGGCATCTGACTCCAGGGTCGTAGCTCCTCAGTACGAAGTGAAGGAATGTGGAGGTCAAAAACAACATAGGTAAAGCTTAAAGAACAAAAGCTGAGGAATTTAAACTAATTCTCTCAATTTAACTTACCCAGCTGTCTTTTCAGGTTTAGTAATTTTATTTCTCAACTTTATCATAAAATTACCAAACTGGCCCCTAATTTCCAGTAACTCTGTTATGTAGTTACCCTGGGCAGGAAGTAATGGGGACGTTAAGAACAGTCAGTCAACAAATGTTCAAATGTAAAGTCGTTAATGAGCATTCCAATGTTAAGCATAAAAGGGCAGTTTGTGGTGGCAGCCGGCTGCCAGGGGCCACCCCACTATTTATTTGGAAGATAGCTTTATACAAGAATTGAGCTTGCTCATCATGAACAGCAGATTTTGGGAAAGGATGGTCCCTGTACCACTTCCTCAAAATCAGATTTCTATCTGCCCTCGTGGTCTTAATTCAAAATCCTGTGCCCCACAGGCCACTATAAATTTGCCTAACTCCATTCTTGGTTGGAGAAAAATAATCCCGATCACCTTTTTCCTAAAAAGCCAACACTTAAGAGTTTTTCCACCGCCCCCCAAGAGAAGGCCGTTCGGTTATAATGATCAAGCTTCCCTCTCCCGAATTTCAGAAATTTCCTGCTGTCTTTGTGTGTAATTCCTTCTTTTTTCCACGTGCATTTAAACTGGTTAGCACCCCTCCCCCCCCCAATCTGGAGATGGGATGTACAAATCGAGACTCCCCCACAGCCTCAAGTTTAGTTTACATGCTGTAACTAAACCTTTCACTATTTAGAGCATTTAATGTGACTGGGATTTCTTTAATTTCTGCTCAGTAGCTGTTCTGTAAACACCTTCCAGGTTTTTATTTGTAACACCTCAGTAACTTGAAAACAGTTCTGTATATTCCAAATGTAGCCGTTTCAATTAAAATCTCATTACACTGATTTTATTCTAGTGGAATACTCCTCAGCTTATACAACAGTCTCAGATTTCTCGTTCCTACTGTACAATTCTGAAGCTTGAAAATATATAGCCATTGTTCAGAACTTTGGCTTCAACTTTCCAATTCATTTACTAAACATACTGCTACGGGGTTAAACTCAAATAGGAAATTAGCAATGAACCATTTAAAATAAGTCATCCCCAGCAACCTCAAAAACCCTAACATACAGGACATACTTGGCATACGTTGAGATGGAACATTCTCAACTGAACTTGTCTCTGAGCAAATGGAAACAAAGCTTCACGTGAAACATAAAAAAGGTCCAATTTACAGTCCTCAGAGAGTCAGATAAAAGTATCTTTTTTTTTCAAGTAGTAGATAGTAGACAGTGAAGAGTCATTAAAACTACCCCAAAGTTCTTAGCCACCAATATCATATTTGTCACAACTGTGAGAAAAGCATGTAATTTTATAAAGTGGGAAAACAGCACAGCTTTTGGGACCCCTGAGGCTCTAATCAAGCGTCTCAGAATTAAGAGTGCTCCAGGGTTGAGAAAAGGCAGCCCTGCTGTGGCAAAAACAGGCCATTTCATCATAAATGTTGTTAAAAGAGAGAAAAGTGATTATCTGAAATGAGGAGAGAGGGACTCCTTCGTTGCCAGGCCATTATACTCCTTAATGATTTCATCAGTTTGTGAGTGACTTGATGATTAAGTCTTATTTTCTGATTTCCTCTTTAAAGGTCCACTGGAAGGGAACCAGGGGCTCCTGTTCCTCCCAGAAGTTCCTCTGCCAAAAATGGAGGCTTACAAAGAGAATGCAAATCTACCTCCACCTTAAAAGTAAAGGCAAAGTCAAACACTACTCTCCTCCCTCGATTCTTCCCCTCTACTACTTGGGGGGGGAATCAAGCTGTTATCTAAATAGATTCTTCAGGGTGAAGGGGAAATATTTTCTACAAATTTTATCGAAGTGGTGTATTAGTTCCTTTTTTTCATTAGGAAGTGAAAGGGAATAATATGAACCCAAGACAACTGCTAAACTTCGATCTTACAAGTTATTAAAAACAGCAAAGGTCAAACTGCAAAGTGTTAGAAGGTGCTGTGAAGATAAAAGGACTGAATGAAGGTGGACACTGAAGAAAAGTATGTGTCCTTCACCTGGAAAAGTCACAATCCTCCCCCACTTCCTCCTCCAGCATGCAAACCAAGGTGGAGTCTAAAGCAGCAGCCTTCCTCTTCACACCAAATAATTAAAATTCCAAACAATCAGATTATTAACCCTATTCCAACAAACAAGCCAAATAAATTGTAAATTTGTGTTGTAGCTACTGACAACAGGATTTTTAAATAAGTCACTCTGCCTCTTTGAATTTAATATATAACTGATGAAAAAAAAAAAATGGCAGCAATTTGGGGTGGGAGGGGTTTGACTTCACTAAAACACCAGGATTAAAAACACACATACTACTAGAGTCTTTGGGATACTGAACAAAAACAGTATCTAAAATAAACATGACTTCTCAGAAAAAGTCATCCACCATTAAGGACACACCTTAAAAGTTCTGAGCACACATTAACTAAGCAAGCACAAACTAGTGGTTTGACTGCTGTATTTTTCAGACAAAAAGCAATTAGATTATTACTCTGCACTTGTCACTGCAGACACTGAAGGCTTTTTAGAAACTCTAGATCATTCATTCTCAAAGTATTATAGAATTTAGCATTTCAAGTTTTATTTGATATCTATAAAGGCATCCATCCGTGGGGGAGGGGAGAGTACAGTAAAAGAACATTTTTTAAATGTACTTCTTTAACACATACAAAAGAGAAGGTGCAAGGCCTCCCAAGACCCCTACCTAGTCGCCAGGCCTGGCCGGCAGCTGTCGTTACCCTGCCTTTTCTTTTGTTGAGCTTAATCTCATGTCAACTCATTCAACCAACTCAAAAGCGATGAAGACATAATTGAATCAACCTGAACTAAATCAGACCTAGGCTTCTTAAAACATACAGCTTAATGGTTCCAAACGATCTAGAAAGCTAGGAAACCAGCCAGTATGTAGCATGTAGTGGCCAATACTACACGACCCCAAACTGGCCAAAGGACCACTGCAACAGCCCTGCATTTAATACACGTTTAGGAATGTTCATGCCAATGCTTCAAGCCCTATAGGCTGATTCAGAAAGATAAATTGAGGCTCAAGGAATTTCAAAGAGGAATACACCAGAGCCTTAAACTCTAAAGTGACTATTCTTTTCTTGGGGGAAAAAAACGAGAGAGAGAAAAAAGTTTCTACTACTCCAAGTGTAAGCAGGCTACCGGGGTCCCAGAAGTGGCCACTGGTGGCTCTTTCCTGTTCCTGTAACTAAACCTTTAGGAAAAGTCCCCGCCTGCCCACCCCACCCCACCCCACCCCACCCCACCCCCATCCCACCCGCCCAAGAATGCGGCTTCCCGTCCTCGGTGGCCCCTCCCTGAATCCCAAAAACTGTGGGTTCCAATCCAGGACCTGAACGTCTGTCCCGATCCTGGGCGCAGGTACCGGCCTGCGCACCCCACAGGCCAGGTCTTGCCCCCACCGGGGCAGAACGGCCCAGGCCGCCCCAAATCCGGCCTCCAGGGGCCCCCAGCAGCGCCCTCCTCTCCCCTCCCCATCCCGTGCCGCTCGCATTTTGGGGCCAAAGCAAGAGAGAAGAGGGCTCTCCATCTGAAACTGCGCGGTTTCGCCACTCAGCGCCTCCCGGCAGAAACTTCCCTTTTAAAAAAAAGAAAGAAAGAAAGAAACACTTATAGGCGAACATTTCGATCCTTCCTGCCCTTTAAGTTACTAGTTCTGCTTCCAGCTGGCTTTGGGAGTCCAACTAGAAGTGAGAGTTATGAAGATATTCTTTAAGCGTTTAAGGGCTATTTAAAAAGTTTCAAAAAATCTTTAAAATTAAAGGGGAAAAAAAAAACACCTTATCACACACATCCAGGAAACGCAGCCCGTGCACCGCCTGCTCAGGGATGAGCAGGAGACCGGGACTCCCGGGGACGCATTTGGGGGCGCCGGGGGGCTTGCTGGGGTGCGCGTCGGGGTCCGCGGCGACGCCAAGCCCCTCCCTCGGCCCCTGTAGACGCGCCCTCCGCCCGGCCCGTGTGGACGGTCCCGGCCATTGTTTGCGGGGGACGCCTGTTAGGACGCATTGTTTTGGCTGTTCCCAAGTTGCCCCGGCCCCTCCCGGGCCATCGCGGGGGACCCCGCGCCGGCCCCCTCCCCTCCGCCCGCCCCCCACGGCCCAGCCGGCAAAACCGGAGAGCCGCCCGGCGGAGCCACCCAACTTTTCCGGAACAGCCCCCCACCCACCCACGCACGCACGCAGCCCCCGGCTCCCTCCGGCCGGCCCCTCGGTCCCGGCCGGAGAAGGGGGACTCCCCCGCCCCCAAACCATCCTGACTATCCCCAAGAGTGAGTGTGATGGTAAAACACTGTACACACCGGGGGCTCGCCCGGCACCTCCTCGCTGCTGGAATCGCTCCGAAGCCGGGTGGGGAGGGGGCGCCCTAGAGGAGCGGAACAGAAGGAGCGGGGGCCGGGCGGGGCGGGGGTCATCCGGGGAGGGGGGCGAGCTAACGAGCACGGGAGACTCGAGGGCGGCTCGGGGGGACTCCGGAGGGCGAGGCGAGGCGCCCCGGGGCCCGGCGCGGGCGGGGGGGCGCGCCCCCTTTACCTGCGGCTCCGGCTCCTCGGCCATTTCCTCGCTCGGCGGCGGCCGGGACTGAACTGACACCACACGAGCGAGCCGAGGTTTGAATGAGGAGGGAGCAGGCGAGGAGGGGAGGGGGCGGGGAAGGCAGGAGGGAGGGGAGGCGACGGGGAGTTTCTCTCGGCCTTTTGTGCGGACACCTCCCGGCTTCCGCGCCCGCACCGGCCCCCCAAAAGAGACGGGGGGCCACTGGGCGCGGGGCGAAGCCATCTCCCAGCGCGCCTCGGGACCCCGCGCCTTGAAGACCCTCCCCCAAAGGGAGCGCCCCCCGCCCCCACCCCACCCCCGCCCGGGGGATTTGGGGGCCGGGCTCACCTCGGGCGCGGGGCTAAGGTGAGCGGGGCGGGGGTGCGCACGGGGGGCAAAGGCGCGGGCGCCCCCTACTCGTCCGCGCGGGGACAGTGCAGGCGCGGGGGGTCCCTAGAGCCGCCGGGGCGCGGCGCGTCCGGCGCAGGGGGACTGTTGGGTCAGAAAGTGCTCAGGGAGCAGCTGTTGCGCCCTCCCTCGGCCCCGCCGCTCTGAGACGCCCCGCCTCCTGCCTTCACCGGCCGCGCGGCCCCGCCCCAGGCCCCGCCCCAGGCCACGTGGTCCGCGCAGGCGCGCCCCTGCCCCGCCCACCGCCGCGGACTCCGCCTCCGGGACGCGAGCGAGCGGACGAGCGCGCGCCCTCCCGTTCTCGCCTGCGATTCCCGCGCACGCGCGCGCCTTTCACCGCGCCCCCCGCCCCCCGCCTCCCGCCATCCGGCTAAACGTGGCCCGCGCGCGCTCCGGCGGTTCCAGTGACAGGTACGCGAGGAGGGGGCCACGGGGGCAGCGCGCAGGCGCAGATGCACGCCTCGGCCTCGCCGCCTCCCCTTCCCTTGCAAGGTGTGCCCAGGCGAGGGAGGGGCCAGTAGCCGAACTCCCGGGTCGTCACTCGTCACGAATGACCCGCAAAAAAGCTTCTACACCCGTTTGAGTAGGTTAGAAGGCGGCAGTGCACAGTTTTTCTCAGATTTTCGTCAAGTGTGAGCAAGGTCGAGGAGATGACATGATTAAAATGGTTTAATTAGCATCTTCATAAAGCTATCCTGTAATTGTTGTTTTTCTAAAAGGGCCCGATTGCGCCGCTATTATAACTTGAGATTTCTAAACTTGGCCTAGGTTCCAAGAATCCACTTGGCTTTGATAGAAATCCACGTGGATAAAACCAGGCTGAAACTGGGGGGGACGGGGGAACCAAACTAGCCTTGCCCCCGCTCCCCTTCCCACAACCAACGTATTTAGAGCCTTTCCTATTCTTCCTTGTTCACAAAAAGAAAGGAGGGGGTTGATCCTGAAGGCCTGTGTTCCCTCATTTTAGGTACGCCCCAGGAGGAACCATAGTAGCAACAATCACAACCACTAAGTTTTCTGCCCCAAAATGCAAACGAATGCAAATGTAAACAGAGCTAAGCAACTCACCACAAACAAAACAGCCAAGTGGGGTTTTTTTATGGAATATGGGTGTATCCAAAATGGAAAAACTTAAAACCTATCAAAAAAGGCGCTTAAAGTATATATTTAATAAAAGGGGTGGGGGCTATATAAAAATGCTCTGCTGGTGAGCAGTGCAGTTAATAGAAAATGGAATTTGAGAGCTTCTTAGCAGAGGGGAAGAATTTGCCAAGTGTGATGTTTTGCTGTCATTTTATATAAAACTACTAACCCCACATATGGTCTGGTTAGTCTTTTTTAAAAAGGAAGTGAACCAATTACTTACAATTAATTAGCAGTGCCAGAAGTAAATTCTTTGGCCAGAACTCTTTTTTTTTTTTTACTCAAATACACTGATGTTGATCATTTCTATTTCTAGTATTAGGGTTCCTTTTCTCAGGGAAGATAATATCTTTCTTTAAAATATTTTTTAAACCCTTATAAATAGTCACATCCGAAAACGCAATCCAAAGACACTCTTCATAAACAAGAAACTTGATTTAACTTATCAAAACAAATGACTTGGAGCATTGCTACAAAACAAGCTATGTGCCAGTGGAACCAGGCTGAGTCGCAACATTAAGTGTAGCCTCGCTCTACATGTTAATGGATAACCTTTGAACTCTGAAACCTTGAATGCTGTAAACACAATAGCACTGATAGTTAAAAATTCTAGTGTCAAAATTGGGCAAAAAGAAAAGTCCAAACTTTTCAGTAGGGATAGGGAAACAATCAAATGTTTTGACAAATAATCGTTTCACTAAGAACAATGAGGCTTCTGGCTCTCAGACCTTGTTGCTACTGAATCATTTTCTGAGCAAAAACGGTTGTGCTTTTCTCTATGCTCTTACAAAGCTACCACTTTGTTAGCATAATAGCATCCTATGGTTTGTTAGTTACTGTTTCTCTCTCCTCCCCCCCCCCAAGAAAAACCTTATTATGTTGTACCTTTTAAAATTGAAAGATAATTGTATTAACTGATCTATCTGCTTGGAGTTTTATATGTGATCCTTATGTTTGAGCAAAGAATTACAAAGAACCTTATTCCTGGAGACGTGCCAATAAAACTGGGAAATCGTTGCAGAAAATTCTGCCAGTGACTGAGTGCTGGGTTGCAAACACATACTGTGTTTTTAAATGGATATACAGTGATCTTAATTTGCTGTTAAGGGCATCCCTGAGACCCACACTCTCCCCTTAGAATGTGAAGACTCATACTTAAGATCTGGGAAGCATGCACAGTTAAAACAATTAAAAATGCAAACTCCAAAAGTAAAGGAGAACACTAGGAACATGTAGTTCTGTAGGAAAAGCTCAGAACTCCTTATTATTCTATGAAATGAAAACTGAAAACAAAGCATTATAGTCCACATATACTTAGCTCCACCCCCGAGTAATCCTGTTTTGCCATCACCAGCTAGACTATCTCTAAAGGAGTCAGGTGCTGCAGAGACGCTGGCAACAAACAAAGAAGAGAACCCGAAATGTCCCTTCAAATGGAAGCTGATGCTGTGCACATGTTACTCAGAGAAAGGGCGGAAAAAGCCCCACTTCACCTCTCCTTAATGCGACAAACACATCAGCTACACCTCGTTTTTCACAATTATCCAAACAGATCGGCCCTCCTTAAGATACATTTCCCAGTGTACGCTTAGAAAAATCGCACCATTATCTCTGATTTAATTCTCGTGATATGAGACCTCTTCGTTCGCTAACTTCTGGTTTTCTCTCCAGATGCTGCCTGCCGCAGCCTTCTCCGATCTAATAACAAAACAAAAAACCCTTCTAATTTGCTACATTTAGCATTTATTGGCATCATCTTTGGAGACTTAGCCTTAATTAGAAGAACAATGCGATATGATCTTCCCATTTTACAAGTATTTATTTAACTGTGGAACTATTACAGAAAAACAATTTGGAAACTGCACGTTAATCCCTGGAGCTGAAATGGAGCCAACATAGATACTCGACTTAAAAGAATTCAGCGTTCCGTAACATAATAAAATAAAATTTAAAAAAAAACAAAAAGAATTCCGTGTTTAGAACAGGAAAACCCGAAAAACTGCAGTGAAGAGTCAGCAGGAAAAGAAAATGAGAACGTTAGGCAAACCTGCCAGCCCTTGTAAACTAGGAAGGACATTTGAGAAGGAAACCGGGACAGCCCTTTTAACACGACTGAATGCACTAAATTAAGTAGGGATCACCGACAACTCCAGGGAACGCTACACTCCTCTCTTTTCTATTAAGTTTCTTGATCCCACTCGAGTCATCTTGAAATTTTAAGCCCTCTGTAAAACATCATCATGCTATATGATAAAAATAAATTGCAGAAGTCACCTTTCCGAAGCGGAGGCCAGGTCTGGAGCCTCGAGACTCTCCCTTGGAGTTTGCCAGTCCACCTGGCTCAGAACAGTACTGTAAACAGATGAGATTGCTGGTTTTTACAAGCAAACTGAAAAGGGAGGGGCCAAGTATAAGGCTCAATTTAAATCGAGGTTTAGATACATCACGACTTGATTAAATTAATCAACCCTGATAATGTGCAAAGAGCGTAGTTTATTTTTAACTGTCTATGTCCCATGGGCAAGTTTGACGGGCATCCTCCCCCCCCCACCGTCTTGGAGCACAACTTTTGTCTTCCGCCAATATTCTGGCTGGTTTTCCAAGGTTGACTTCACTCACGTTGCAAATGTAAACTTTCTTTAAAAACCACATGTGTCACATAACTTTCAGAGCACCTCTGGAAAGCTTTTTGCACTCATCTGATACTCCAGATGGGGAGCTTTGGGAGAAGGGAGGTAGGGGAAGGAGAAGGTAACTAATGTTCATTGAAATCTGACTCCCATTCTCATCTCAATAAATGGATCCATCTACCATCCGCCCACTTACTCAAGCCAAAACCCAGAAGTCAAACTATATTTCATCTCCACCTCCCCCACCTGCACCTTTAATCCACCAAGGCCTATAATTTCTAGCTTAACATATCTCAACTTTGTCCACTTACCTCTATCTCTAACACAGCACCATGACCTCTCACTCTCTCCTCCAAATATATGGAGTGTGTAAGCTTTCTTCCAGCTTCTTCCTTTCTAGGTTTGCCTTAACACATGCTCCACCCAAAAGTCCAGGAGATCTTTTTACAGAGTAAATCAGATACTGTCACCGCCCAGCTTAATGGCTTCCTATGGCCCCAGGGGAAAAAAAGAAGAAACTCCAGAGCTTGCCTCCCCAGTTTTGTAGATCTGGCCCCTGCCTAACTCTGCAGCCTCAAGTTTTGGCAAGCCCTTCCCTGGGATTCTAAGCTTCAGCCATTAGGCCTTCCCTCTGACCTCGAGCCTTCAGACCTGTGGCTCCCCCTTCCCATTCTTTCAAGATGTCAGCTTCTGTTCCTCCTGAAATTGGTTTAAACTCTGTGCCTCCGAGGGGAGAGAGGGTGGATTCCCTCTGAAAATGTGTGGTAATGTCTTCTTTCCAATTGTCCTGGCTCAAGGACTACAGTTCCACGTTCTGAAAGCTGCATCAGCCTCAGAATATTATTTAATCTCTCTGGGTTTCAGTTTTCTCATCCACAAAATGGGGTGATGATGATGAAGAGGAGGAGGAGGAAGACCTCAAAAGTTCTCATCACAAGGAAAAAAAAGTTATAACTATACGGGGTGATGGATGTCAACTAAACTTCCCATAATCATTTTGCAATATAGACATATATCAGATCATTATGTTGTATGTTCAACACTTAGACAGTGTCATATGTCAACTATATCTCAATAAAACTGGAAAAAGGAGTATCTATCATTATTATTTACGGGAATAATATCTTTTCTGTAAGACTCTGGAGAATTAAATGAGACACACTGTGGAGCTGTAAACCCAGAGTTTTGCAGGCGGGGCGGGGGGGGGGGGGGGCGGTGAGGCTTGGCACTGTCCGAAGCATAAGAGACAAGCTTGCATAAGCAAAACAAACAAAGTCTTTGCCCCGTTAGGGGAAGACAGACAACACACAGATAGTGTATCTGCAACATAAGGGTCCCTGGAGAGGGGAAGAGGAATGCGGTTGTAGATCAGGTCTCCCTGAGGAGCAGAGACACCCACGATGTTAGGTGACAAAGCATACTAACACAGCAGGGCGCGGGGGGGGGGGGTGGCAGGAGAAGGGGAGAGGCTCAGAGCAGGAGAAAGGCTGGCTTGGGGAAAGAACTATAAGGAGGCCAGTGTGCCTGGGGTCCAGCGAGTGAAGACAGGGGAGTCAGGAAATAAGGCAGGGCCCCATAAAGACAGTGGCAAGGGCTGGTGTTGACTCCGGTTGTAACAGCATGTCGAATGGCTAGTTCCATGTCCCCATGTTATTCACCGCATCTGCCGCGCTTCACAGGGCTGACCCCTTCCTCATTCTTGAAACACTGTTTCCCTTGCTTTGGACCCCGCGTTCTACTGATTTCCACCTCCCCACCCGCATCCTCACTGGACGCTCCTTCTCAGTCCCCTTCGTGGGTCTTTCTCCTCTCCCTGACCTCCAGAATTTGAAGCACCCAAGGCCCAGTGATGACACCTTGTCTTCTCTTTCCTGGTCATTCCCTAGATGAGTTCATCCAGTCCAGCGGCTCAAAATGCCATCTGGATGTTTAGGGCTCCTAAACATCTATCTTCCACCCAGACCTCTCCCCTCAGCTCTTAAAACGCATTTCCAACTGCCTACACCATCTCCTCTTAGATGGCCGCCCACAGCCGTGATCAGAAGATGTGCTCACAACAAATGCATATAGAAGTGAACAGTGAAACACTGAGCTCGGCCACAGAGAGGTCCGACGGGAAGGGAACTGAGATTTGGGTTTTGAGGCCAGTCACTGGGCTCTTGACTCAGTTTCCTCATCTGTAAAATAGAGATTATAACCTCTGCTTGGTCTGCCTCATTAGATGGTCGGGTTGCCCATGTCAAACCACAGGCGAGCCCTGTGTTGTTCAACAGCAAAGGGTGGTTTTTATGATGACCCTTCCCATGCATATGGAGTAGCAACTCCACAAAGGGCTCTACTTTTACATAGGACTGTCTTGGAATCTACCTGGTAACTTAGCCTCAGCTCCCCCGACAACATTTACACGGGTCCTGAAACCCGAGGTTCAGGCTCTCTGGGAAGAGCACACAGAGTCTATGTCCTCACTTCCCTCCTTTTCCTTCCATCTCTCCCTCCTGAATGAGAGAAATGGTCCAGTGAGTTGTCTGTGTAGCTGGTTAAAAATGTCATTTTCTTTTATTTTTTTGGTCTGAATCAGACTGTTCATTCCATGAAGAGCAGGGACTTGTCCAAACCCACACCCAGCAATGCCTCCCGCATTTCTCTGCCTGGGGAAGGGTCACGTGGACCAGATAGTTCAGAAAGATCCCATGCCCAATGCAGGACCAGCATGCCGAGAGGCTAGCTGATAAGCGCTAACATTTATTGAGTTCTCAATGTGTGCTTTTCACTTTATAGCTCACTTAATCCCCCTAATGACCCCATGAGGTAGGGTTTATATCTTTCCATTTGTTGGAGGAAGAACCTGAGCAGGGACGGATTAAGTAGCTCTCCCAAGGCCCCCAGGCAGCAGGCAGCAGACAGAAGCCTCCTTCACCACGCAGACCTGGCCCACCTCACCCCCACACCTCACCGGTGCATCCCCAGGACCTTGAGCCATGCCTGGCATATAGTAGATGCTCATTAAAGAGTGGATGAGAAATGAGTAAATAGAAACTGTGTGCCAGGGACTTTACACCCATTATCTCATGATAGCCTCCTAGTAACACAATGGCTATTTTTAGTCTTGCTTTAAATGCAGAGAGGCCAGCTATGCATCCAACCAATGGCAGGTGCCCACATTGTTTGCCACAGGCCTGGGACCCAACTGGAAGGAAAGGGGGACTCTTAAGTTTACAGAGCTACCATTCCAGCAGAAATGCAGACAATCCCATCTCTGTCACATCGATCTTCTCAAAACTCACACTGATTTTTTTTTTTTTAAGATTTTATTTATTTATTTGACAGAGAGAGGCACAGCGAGAGAGGGAACACAAGCAGGGGGAGCAGGAGAGGGAGAAGCAGGCTTCCCGCTGAGCAGGGAGCCCGATGCGGGGCTCGATCCCAGGACCCTGGGATCATGACCTGAGCTGAAGGCAGACACTTAACGACTGAGCCACCCAGGTGCCCCCACACTGATCTTTTCAAAAGTCAAATCTGATTACATCAGGGTCCTGCCTACAACTCCCCATGTCTCTTAGAATAAAAACAAAAATCCCTGATAATGTGGCAGGCAGGATTTGGGGGGGCGGGGGGCGGTGCAATGACTTTGGATTTTTTTATCCCATGGAACACTGGGATGCCACTGGAATGGAAATGAAATGCAAGTGAAATGGACCCACTGAGCTTCTAGTAAGTGTTTCTTCCTCGAGGGATTATCTCCTGCAAGATCGCATCCTGGTTAAACAAAGGAGACATGGCAAATGGGAGGCCACTGCGGTCCTCTACTTCCTGTCCCGTGTGGAGGGCACGATCAGAGAGTCAGAGTTGTCACTGATAAGCCCGCCCGCACGGGACTAGCCGTAACCTTACCCGTCTTCACCCCTTTACTTATTACTGCCTTTTCTTTAAAAAGAGGCAACTGAGGCTCAGGATGGTTAAGTAGCCCGCCTGAGGTCACACAGCTAACAGTCTTGTTTCCCCACCTTCCAGACTACACTGAGGCCCGTGGGCCATTTGAAGCCTATGTCAAAGCCCAGCTCTGTCACCAATCTAAATTTCCTCACTTCTAAAAAGCTACACTGATGCACATTTCTCGACATCCTATTTCCTGAATGTCTACCAGTCAGCTCTGTGTGTCTCTGGGGCAGGGTTGAAACATCCTTGCCCAGCATTCTCCTCCTCCCACCCCCCCACCCCCATTCTGGAACAACAATATTTCACTTGGTTGCCCTGGGGCAGGTCCCTCCCACCTCAGTCACTCCCTGGCATTCTTGGTGTACCTGCTTACTTGTCCTCCATGGTCCCCAGTGGACTCCAAATCTCCTTTGAAGGTAGGGAAGAGAGGTCCTGCAAATTTATGTCCCAACAGCAATTAGCAAAGAGTGCTTTTTTGCCCAGAGCTGGGATGTAATAAACATTTGTGAAATGAATATGTCCTAGACTGGGTCTCCACTTTCCATGCTTTTCTTTACACAGCCCCTCTGAGCTAATCAGCTAGTCAATCTTACAGATCCTATCACCCAGTAGCTCTCAAAAGCACCCTCTCCTTTCGATTCCTACCATCCATCCCGTTTTCTCGTTTCCTTCTGACCTGTGTAATGATCTCATAACTGGGCCCCAGTACCTCTCTTCTTCTTAGCCTAAAAGACTTTTTCCTAAACCCAACAAATAATCCTCCTAATACTACTTCCTGTACAAAAATCTCCCATTTACTAAAATAAATCATAGCTCCCTCTCTGGGGATGCAAAACTCCCCCTTGGCCCCAGCCAACCTTTCAGCCAGATTCATTCCATAAATATTTATTGACCACTCCTTTGTCTCAGGCACTGGCTAGGTAGTAATTAAAGAGTGAGGTACAAAACACATTGGATTCCTGCCCTCGTGGAGTTTACATTTTCACAGGAGAAACAGACATTAAACAAATTAAAACCTAAGAAAAAATAGATAAGCATATAATTATAGTAACCACCCTAAAGAAATAATCACTCAGGGGCCCAAAGAAGCATACACAAGGATATTCATTGTAGCATTGTTTATAAGAGTGAAAAATAAGCCACAACCTACATGTTCATCAAGAGGAAAATGGCCACATAAACTATGATATCAAAATGTCAGAATGCAGACAGCAGTTGGAAAGAATGAAGTAGTATCATGTGCTCACATAGCCAGATCACCAAGACATTGTGGAGTAAATAAATAAAGCCACAAAAGGTGTGCCATTCTTGTTTAAACACACATACACAATAATACACTTTCTAAAAGAAATATATGTACATGGACATAATATAAATGTATGTGTATATATGTATATGTAATACACACACACACATGTTTAAACTACACACAGACCATAAGGCTGTTCATTCCACAATACATATAAATATTGAATGATTATATTGTACAACTGAAGCTAAAATGTTATAGGTCAATTGTATCTCAATAAATAAATAAGAAATATGTATGCAAATACATGAATAAAAGTTGGTTAATTCTCAAATGTGGGCAAGGATCCAGGACCCTTTATTGGTAGCTAAATATTTTAATCTTTTAACCTGTAAAACCTAAGCATATTTGACCTGTATAACTAAAAATAGGCTGCCTATTAACATAGAATTCCAAACTATATTAAAAACCCTGAGAAATTTTTTTTAAAATGGGGAACAAAATACTTAGTATTTTCATATACTGCTTTTTAATGAACTATTCTCTACTTACCCATCTCCTTGCTCTGTGCCCAATGCCTGTCTCACCTTCATTTTGAACCTCTCCAAACCCACATGCCACATATGTCCAAAAATCAATCCATAGCCATCCTACCCATCCCCCATGGTCCACTCAAATGCCCACCATGCTCTTTGTTCAGTCACTCTCTTTGTTCAACGCCTCCTTTATGACATTTACTGGCTTATGCCTAGCCTTGGCTGTGTGTGCTTGTCTGAATGGCCAGCAGGCTCCTCAAAGAAAGGTAAGGCCAGTTTCCTCCATGTCAGGGCACAGTGGCTCGCACCCAAGAAAGTATCCCAATATTTAGCTGTTCTATTGAATTGAGTAAATATGCTCCCTGCGTTCCTCCATTCACTCATTCATTTACTCTCTCACTCAACAAATATTTATTAAGCACCTACTGTATACCAGGCACTGTTCTAGGTGCTCCGGAATACCACAGGAAAGCAAACCATCAAAATGCCTATCCTTGTGGAGTTAACCCTTAATATTGTAGTGTTTTAAATGATAAGTGCTATGGGGCGCCTGGCTGGCTGGCTCAGTAGGTGGAGCATGTGACTCTTGATCTCAGGGTTGAAGGTTCGAGCCCCACATTGGGTGTAGAGATTACTTAAAAATAAAAAAAATAAAATATATATATATATTTTAAATTAAACGTTGGGGCACCTGGGTGGCTCAGATGGTTAAGCATCTACCTTCAGCTCGGGTCATGATCTCAGGGTCCTGAGATTGAGCCCCGCTTTGGGATCCCTACTCAGCAGGGAGTCTGCTTCTCTCTCTCCCTCTGCCTCTCCCCCTGCTTGTGCTCTTTCTGTCTCTGTCTCTCTCTCTCAAATGAATAAATAAAATCTTTAACAACAAAATTAAACGTTAAGTGCTATGGAGAAAAAATGGGGGGTGGGGCAGAGGGGCCAGGGATTAGAGGGAGTCGCCGGGGGTGATGTTCAACAGGCTAGGCCGGGAGAATCCCAGGTGGAGACATCTAGGTAAAGATCTGAAGGGGTGACAGTGAGAGCCATGTGGAGTTCTAGGGAGAGAGCATTCCCGGCTGAGGGACTGGCACACAAAGACCTTGAAGCCATGTGCCCCGTGGTTCAAGGAACAGCAAGGAAGCCAGCGCAATGCTGTGGCTGGCATGGAGTAATAAGAGGACACAAGTCAGAAAATTAGGATGGAGGAGGTACACACCATTTTGGGCATTGTAAAGACTGGATATTACTCTGAATGAACCTGAGAGCTGGTGAATAGTATGAGCAGAGGAATAATGACCTGACCGAGGTATTAAGAGTCTTGATAACAAACTGATAAATTGATAAAACCAAGAGTCCCCCTAAAATAATAACCCAGATAGTCTCCCTTGCTGAAATCACTCAGATATTTGTGTCCATATTTTCAGCACAACAACATGACAACCACAATGAGACTAGTACCAGTAAGAAGATAGGAAAAAGAGTAACAAAAAGGGGAAAAGAAAACAATTTATTGAGCCCCTGTTACGTGCCAGAGTCTTAACTCCACACCTGACTTATCGAATCATGGTGTTATCTCGTTGTCCTGATAACCTGTACATTTAAATTCATCCGGCAGACGAGGACACCATAGCCGTCAGAGGTTAACTCACTTTCTGACTTACTAACTTCTTTAACTTACTTGAGATTCTACAACAAGAATGAAGTGGAATTCTAGCCGGAACGAATTCCAAAGCCCATGCTGACTCATGCCATTCTTTTTTTGTACTAAGTGGTTGACTCTGGCCTCAGGAGAACAGAAAATAATAATAGTGATCATCGATTAAGTACTTATGACGGGCCGAGTACATTGTTTGCACTCTTTCTGGATACCAGGCAGAGTCGGTACCCCACCCCCCACCCCTGTCGCCCAGATTAAAAGCTGCATCTCCCAGTGGTAACAAGAGTCGTGAGTAAAGGGCTGAGCTCTTGAGACTGGTTTCCAGGTTCAAACCAAGACCCTGGGCTATCCAGCTATTGCCTTTGCCACCTACTGGAGCTCTCTTGCCCCCACACCCCTTGTACAGAGGGAGGTAAGTATACTCACTGAACAGGTGTATTTAGAGGAATAAAGCAGTCCTCACTAGTAAAATGCTTTGGGGAGAATTTGGCACATAGTAAGCATTCAATCAGGACACGCTAGTCTCATAAAGACCACTGCCCACGGCCACAGAAGCTCACCAGCATTCAGAATCAGGTCTGTTCTCAACCACTGCAGGGCCCTGCCAGGGTACGTATTCTGGAAGAGTGAGAATGTTTATATAAAGTGAGAGAGCCCGTTAGAGCTGGACCCAGGTCTGTCCACTCCAGAACCCGAGCAGCTCTTGATCATCAGCAAGACCACCCAATGTGGACAAAGCAAGAGGAACTCTTTGAAGAAAGATACCTCGATCGGAGCGATCCTCACGGAAGCTGGGAGATACCTGCCTTTCGGGGTTCCTTGAGCATCTTCTCCAAACTGGAGGTCAAGCGAGCCCAGAGAGGCGCCTGAAGGAGAGAGTCAGAGGTGAGTGGCTACAGGGAAGGATGTTGGGGGGGGTGGTGAGCTCCTGTCTTCCTGACTCTAGGTGTACCCTCTCCAGCCACACCCTCCCACAATATGCTGGGATTTGGGGGAAATGCTGGAGAGGAGATTTAAGGTCACACTCCTGAGAGGTGTAGAGTGACCAAGAAATCCCGAGTCTATACTGAAGATCAGACGCTGCTCTGGTGCTCAGTGGTACAGTGGATCCAAAACCAGCTACCTCACCACGTTACTTTCAGCTGATGGGCTGCGGCTCAGCAGCTCCCAAAACGAACGCGCACGTTTTCTCAGAAACCGGACCTGAATCGAACACGGTCTTTAAAGCCTGCGTGGACCCAAACCCCAGCTCCATGGCTCAGCTGCTGGGAACCCTCAGCTTCCTGACTTGAGCTGCCTGCCTCACCTGTACAATGGGAATAACAGTGCCACCCACCGCATCGGGCGCTTTGGAGGGTCACATGAGCTAATCACAACCAAACTTCAAATCGGTGCCTGGCACACGGCGATCACTCAGTAAACACCAGCCAAAATGACCTGAGTCATTATTCTCCCCCAGTGCCCCCTTGTTCTAAAACAGCCCTTCAGCTTAACTAATCCCTTTGGCTTCTTTGACAACTTAAAAAAAAAAAGTGGTTAGCACATTTTGTTGACATATTTTTACAAATACCAAGCTTGCATGTCCTCTTAAAAATATTTTAAGAGATCATATTTTGTTCCCATTCACTTTGAGGAACTACT
Organism: Neomonachus schauinslandi; assembly: GCF_002201575.2. Lineage (NCBI taxonomy): Eukaryota > Metazoa > Chordata > Mammalia > Carnivora > Phocidae > Neomonachus > Neomonachus schauinslandi. The sequence goes on from NC_058412.1 coordinate 129,853,006, forward strand.
TCAGCGTCTCTGAGTGGGATGAAAACAGTGAGAAGCAAACGAGGATAATAAAACCTTTTTCCTGAACTTTTTCAAAAAAAAAAAAAGAGAGAGAGACTTAAAGATTCAGATTCTGGGCTTTTAAGGACCATCTTGCTAAGTATTTTCTTATCAAGTTTCCTTCTCGTTTTATGCCCCCCCCCATAAACACGACAGTAATGAGATAGTTTTTCTTTCTCCCTGCCTCAAAAAAAAAAAAAAAACCTGTCACATATACACATACATGTCTCCAAACCAATACAATTGAATTTTCTACAAGGATTTGCAACTGACATGCTCTATTCTCTCAAGAAACTAAGAATGCTATGAACAGAAATGAACCCTTTCTGAAGCCGTTTTATTGGAAGTCAACAAATAAGAACAACGTGTCCCCAAGGAAACAAAGTAGAATTTGGACCAAGCTAAAATGGCTCTGCCCTTAATCCCCGGGTCCCCAGGGCTGCAGGGCTGCCCTGACAGGAAGCGCCTGCCACCAGAAGTTTCTGCTAGTTTTCAACAGTATTTCTGCATCATCAACTCAGCCATATAGAAACGAATAAGATACTCAGCTTAAAAAAAAAAAAAAAATGAAGGAGATAAAGAAGAAGAAGAAGGTAAAGTAAACGAAGAGCATGCTGACCTGATCATTTCTACCTTCCTGGTGGGCAGACAGAGACCAGAAGAAAAGCAGGCGCCCCTCCCCCGCCAGCACCGGGCTTCCCGTCTGGGTGGAAACTATCTCATTACCACATTTTCAACAAGTAGACTGGTTTCCTCGTTTAATCAAAGTTAGTCTGTGGTTGTTTGGCAGTCTGCGCATGCCATGTTTTTACAGCTATAGAAAATGTGTATTTATTTATTTTGTGATCCGCTGTAACCATATGACAAACACAAGCCAGCCTTAGCCAGTGATTTATAAGAGCTCGGAAAAGCGCTGCCTTTAAGCATTTTAATAGAGGCTCTCTCATCCTTTGTAAGTGGAAGTGTAAATTGGTACAGTCCTTTTGTAAACAACTCAGTGAGACAAGTCAAGGGCCTTACAAATGTTCATACATTTGGGTGCAGCAGGAATGCTCCTGGAATCGGTCCTAAGGAAATAGACCTAGTAAAGGAAAAGGTATTGTGAACAAAGATATTCAGGGCAACGGGATTTACTATAAAGGGGAAGAAAAACACATACATACTCTCTCCATGTATATGGGAAATGGTTAATCTTCCAAGAGATCTCCTGCTCTTGCACACATGGCCCGTTTCGAAATTTTAAAGTTTTGAAAATATGCCTTTGGGAAATAGTTATGATAGCAAATGGAAAAATCAAGATACAAAATCACATGTTTAATAAACTAGAAATCCTTTTATTAGTTTAGTAAGCAAAAAGGGAAAATAGAGGTATATGTAAAATTTTTAAATTGCTTTTCTTATCAAGGGACATTTTAGTATGGACTGGGTATTACGTGATACCAGGAACTTACTGTTAATTCCCTAGCTGTGATAAAGGCACTGTGGGGCATTTGACAAAAATGGATATATTTTTAAAGATAGATCCTGAAACATATAGGAGGAGAATGACATGTTAGAATTCATAATACTTAAGCAAATTTTAAAAACGGGAGAATTGAAGCAATGTTAACTAGAAATTGCAAAACTGGGTGTTGGGTATGGGGGGGGTCATTTTACTATTCTCTCTACCATTGTGTACATTGCAAAGTGTTTATTAAAAATTTTTAAATTAAAAAAATTTAAATGGTTGTTTTTTGATAATGGGGTATGTATGACCTTTTTCTACCTCCCGTTTTTCTTGGATTATTTTCTATAATATGCTTGAATTACCCTTGAAATAAAACAAATTAACATTTATTTTACCAACAAGACATTAAAAATAAGAAGAGTTGACAGTCCACAGAGATGTTTTTATTGCTGTGTAATAGTAGTGAATCCCCAGAACGCTGTGATAAGCCTGTGAACCTTAACGTGAGCTCATAAATGGTCCAAATCCTCTCCCTGGGATAGCACCCTGCCATCTGAGACTATGCTGTAAATACGATCGGCTGATAAAAAGCCCAGCTGCCACAGACCATTTTCAAGATTAGGAACCATTTAAACACACACACACACACACACACACACACACATACACACCAACCACCTCTTGCCTCTTAAATGTTAAGTGGCAAGATACTCTGCTTTTACTTCCAAAGTTTCATGCAATAATCATGTAAGCAGCAAGCAGCACAGAGTTCCACATACCTCCAAGCTGACTCAGAAGGAAGGGTTCCACATGCCTTAATTAGCAGCATCAGAAAAGCAGCTCTTCCTGCAGTGGAGTTTCCCATTTCATCCAGCTACTCATTGGCTCCACACCCCCCCCACAGGTTCTCACAGAGGAATTCCATAAAGTCTGGAAATAGAGACAATGTTATTTATTTAATATGTACTTTAACAATTTCCTTTGTTCTGTTTCGTTCTATTTTATTCTATCATACTCTATTCTATTGTATTCTAGTTTTTGCAGATCGAAGATGTCCATGGTAACACTATGCATATTCTTCTTTGCCTCCAGACTTCACGGACACCCTGTGTATGCAGAGATCACAGTTGGAAGCAGAATAAATGAATACTTCACCAACTTGAAAATACAATTCGCTTGGTTATTAATAGTCAAAAGATTCAAAGTACTGGGCCAGAAGTTTCTTTTTTAGTACCAATGACTTAAATTAAGTTTCTGATTTGTATTAAAGTTCTCTGGCAGAACTCATACAGGATGCAAGAGCATGAGGAAGATTTCCAAACAAGATTACACGGTTTTCCAATGTGATATATTTGATCATCTTTGAAAAGGCAGGGGCAACACTATGGCAATCTTAATTGAAATGTCAAATTCCTGGGGAACATTCTCCTTGTAAACATTGGTTTTAACTGTTGTAACTATTATTTACTTTGAACTTCAGAGGTTTTGAAGAAATGTAGAATAATCCTAAGCAGGTGAATGACAGATTTGACAGATACTTAAAAAAATGCTATTTGGAAAACATGGTTTTTGTCCCTTTGAGGGATCCTAAAAATCTGTTCGATGCGGCATTATTCCATTTTTTTCCTTTCAGTCTTCTCTTCCTTAAACTATGTCTTTTCAAAGAATGCTTCTCCTCTTTGACCACCAGGTTGAGAGATTTATATTTGCTTTTTAATTAAGGACCTTAACTGTACGTAAGGGAATAGATAAGAAAAGCTCATAGTCTTACACCCCAAGAGAAAGCAAATGTTTGCCTCAGTGGCAAACCTGCCTTCTCAGAGGTCTAAGAGGGAGCAAAGAAGTCCCACTTAGGAATTCTATTTCTTCTGAAGACATCTTTTGGCATTTGGGAACACCTGATGTTGTTTAGTGGGGTAGACCAACCATTGACGGGTTCTTTTAAGAACAAAATCCTTTCCTTCTGGCCCCAGAGAGTAATGACTTTTTTTAACACTTACATGATAATTATGATGAAAAATATATTTTAAAATTAGTGTCCTTTAACAAATATGTCAAGTCGAATCCAGAGCCAAGGGCACTGGCTTAAATTAAATTGACTTAGAGCCTTTTGGTGTTCTTGGGTCATGTAAAAAGCTCGGTTTGACCTCATCCCTGACTCAGTTTCTCTACTCCCTCCTTATATCACAAGACACTATGAGGGACATAAAAACTGCTCCATGACGATTATATTGTCTTTTTGGAGACCTGAAGATGTCATATATATTTTTTCTTGAAAATAAAGTTTATAGGGGCGACTGGGTAGCCAGTCAGTTGAGCATCCTACTCTTGATTTTGGGTCTGGGTCATAATATCGGGTCGTGGGATCATGACCTCTCCCTCCCCCTGTTTGCTTGCTCACTCTCTCTCTCTCTTTACAATAAATTAATAAAATCTTTTTAAAATTTTTTTTTTAAAGATTTTTTATTTATTTATTTGAGACAGAGAGAATGAGAGACAGAGAGCATGAGAGGGAGGAGGGTCAGAGGGAGAAGCAGACTCCCTGCCGAGCAGGGAGCCCGATGCGGGACTCGATCCCGGGACTCCAGGATCATGACCTGAGCCGAAGGCAGTCGCCCAACCAACTGAGCCACCCAGGCGCCCCTAAAATCTTTTTAAGAAATTAAAAAGAAAAGAAAGTTTATAGGGGCACCTGGCTGACTCGATCAAAGGAGAAATTGACTCTTGATCTTGGAGTTGTGAGTTCGAACCCCATATTGGGTGGAGATTACTTAAAAATAAAATCTTAAAAAAAAAAAAGAAAGTTTATAAAAACAGAACATTGTAAAACATGATCACGAATCCAAGAAGCTGAGTCTTCTTTCACTTCCAAAGAAATCAAGATTGAAATAAAATTGTTTTTATAAATATTTGGAGGATAGTATTCGTATCTAAGTCAGAATTTTGCTTGTGAAAAAAAAAGATATCTGAACTCACTCGAAAACATATTGTCTCCTTCCATTTCTGTACATTAGAAAACCATTTCCAGGGGCGCCTGGGTGGCTCAGTCGGTTAAGCCGCTGCTTTCGGCTCAGGTCATGATCCCAGCGTCCTGGGATCGCGCCCCACGTCTGGCTCCCTGCTCAGGGGAGAGCCTGCTTCTCCCTCTCTCTCTGCCTGCCGCTCTGCCTACTTGTGCTCTCTTTCTGTCAAATAAATAAAATCTTTAAAAAAAAAAAAAAGAAAGAAAACCATTTCCACACTCCTCTTTACTTTTCCAAGTTATTAAAGATTTTATGTCTTTCTTACTTTCCAAGTATGCAGCAAAACACTGTAAATATATCAGAGAAACGCTGGAATTTTAACTGGTAATAATTCAAAGCTTCTACTTTAAATACAGACACCCACCACTCACAGGATATCCCACTGTATTCTGTTTACAGAGAACCCAGGTGAATGTGCCACCGGGAGTTGGTCAATGGACTGAAATAATCTTAGGAAACTGTGCGATGGTTTGGGTACAGTCACTGCCTACCTCATCATCTAGCTGGTGCCACCGTCTGTTAGATCGTGACCTTCAAGGCCTCCTGGCCTTGTTGATATTTCTTGGCCTATCAGTAGATCATTAGTTGTAGTATTTCCTTAGTCATAGAGACTGGCCGTTTGTTGGGATGTTCTCAGTAGGAACTACAGTTGAAGATAACAGAATGGTTATTTAAACATGAATGTGAAAAACAAAACAACAACAGCTCTTTCTTCTTGGGGGCTGAAGGTTGTTTCGTTATTTTCTGATTCTTAAACTTTTAGTTCTTTTTAAGAGCAGAGATCTGATTTTTTTTTTAATCTCTCCTATGACATATGAACGTTTAAGTCTTTTGAAAATATTTACATTTTCCAACCAACTAGCAACACTTAATATCTTCTATAGTTCCAAAGATTAGGAAAATAAGAGAAAGCTAGAGAGTTGGCAAGCAAGTGTGTAATAATCTGGCAAGGAAATTCTTGAGCAAGAATATAAGGGTTTGAGTTTATTGGAACATTTGAAAGCAATTAAAATGTTTTTTTTTTCCCCCTCAGACTTATTTTTGTCCTTTTTACTTTAAGCACACAGAAGCATACAACTGAAAAATAACATTACAAGTATAAATGAATCATTAAGTTGATCCAGCCAGGAAGCTACTGCCAGGGGTCTTTATAGAATAATAGGTAGAATGTCTATCATCTATGCTCAGGCTTATTGGAGGGGTCAGGAGCAGCCCTTTAAGAAAAAACTGATCAGGGGGCACCTGGGTGGCTCAGAAGGTTAAGCATCTGCCTTTGGTTCAGGTCATGATCTCCAGGTCCTGGGATTGAGTCCCACATTAGGCTCCTGGCTGCCTCAGCGGGGAGTCTGCTTCTCCCTCTCCCTCTGCCTCTCCCCCTGCTTGTGCGCGCTCTCTCTCTCAAATGAATAAAATAAAAATCTTAAAAAAAGAAAAGAAAAACTGATCAGTTCCTCAATATTCAAATTTATATTTATTGACCTGATACAGAATGTCCTGCATGGTGTTAAAAATACCATCTTCCAAACTGTGGGGATAGATATGAAAATGAGATCTATGATTAAACTATATATAAATGTGTGTTGAACACATGTAATTAGAATATAGTAGAAGCCACAGTAGATGAATCAGAATTATTCAGGATAACTCCACAATGAGCTAAAAGAATATCATTAGGTCTAGTTACCTGCCTTATTTTATAATACAAGCGCACTCAAACTTTACAATATCGCTTAGGAAAGATTACAGGGTACACTCTAGTATGTTGTGGACAAGTCTTTAAAAATACTTCTTTATTTTTATGATTACAAATCTTACTCTTCACTGTAGAAATTTTTTTTTTTTTTTTTTTTTTTAGAGAGAGAAAATCTTAAGCGTTTCTGCGCTGAGCATGGAACCTAACTCGGGGCTTGATCTCATGACCCTAAGATCATGACCTGAGCCCAAATCAAGAGTTAGAAGCCCAACCAACTGAGCCACCCATGTTCTTTGTAGAAAATTCTAAAAACTGCAGAAAACACCCCTAAAGTTAACACATAACACTTAACAGTCATGGTTCCTATGTTGATGTGTTTCCCTGCAGTTTTTTAAAAATGGCCCAGTACTTGGTAGTATCCTGCTTTTCTTCATTTGATCATTCATAGTAATGATTTTTCTCAGGTATTAAAAATAATGTCAGATTCTTAAATCATGTCTTGTTTTCTTTCTCTTTTAACATCTACAAAATAAGAATGCTGTACCCCCATCCTGCTCACCTACTCACAACCCCCTCCCCCCCAAACACACACACACAACTCCTGGTCAGGCAGGATGGTGCAGAATATCTCTGAAAAGTGAAACAGAGAAAAAAAAAAAAAGTTTAACTGACAGTTGAATTAAAACCCTAACAGGTAAAGACTTTCATACCAGGAAACTCTCTTACTCCCTCTGTGTCTTAAGATATTTCAGAGCCTATTAACCAGGAATAAAGACCATAGAAAGGATATTCACACTGTAAAGGAAAACCAAATTGAGAGGGCACTTATCTCCTTTAAAAAAATCTTAGCTCTGAGTCGAGTCATGGTGACTTTGAGGGAGGGTTGGATAACTACAGTGGGAGGTTGGATAACTACAGTGGGAGGGAGACTGGTGTTTCTCTGTGTATCCTTTCTGCTTCCTGAATTTGATATCAGAAGAGGGTACGCCCTTCTTTAAAAAACACACATGTAGATGTTATAAGTCCAGGAGCACATATGTCCGAATTGCAGTCTTCAGGGACCAAGCTCGTTACATAAGACACATTCCCCCTCTGCCTCCCAGGACCTGAGGTTCCTGACCTCCTCCACCTCCTCTCGTTTTCCACTCCAGAATCCAACTTCACTCAAAATAGGACACCTTCTCCATTTTGCCCCTGAGTAAGTAAATTGTCAGAGAGGCCTTGACAGCGCCCCTCCAAGTTGATTATCGAACCATATAAAATGGAGACATCTAAAGCTATTTCTGAGATGAATCTTCACAGCATTTGTACCTGGTCTATTTGCAGCCTGACATGCCCGCCCCTGAAGACGGTGGATGGGCCACTGGAAGTGGACCCGATGTCCCTATTTGCTGCAACCCAGAGTGAGAGGCGATGCGCGGGTGAGCACCTGCACGAGGTCTTCTTCAGGGCACCTGCCTCCTGATGTACTTCCTCCACTCCTCCCCCCCCTCCACCTCATGGGATTAATGTAGACATTTTCTGAGGTATTTATTTAAACCCATTCTCCTCCTAAGTCAGTATGGACTTTGCTCATCCTAGTTCCTTGAAATATTTCCACCTTACAAGGGTGAGCAATGGTTTCCTCCAGAGCACCCCATGGATGCTGATACTATGTGTTTACAGAGATGTAAAAAAAAAAAAAAAAAAAAATGTACAATTGGAGCTTCCCTTCCAAAATGATGACAGGTGCTTCTGGCTTGTAGTAAACGTTGCAAGATTTGTAATTTGATATATAGCTAGAGAATCCACTGTGGGGCGTCTCTCTTTTTTTGTCTTTCTCTCTTCTAATCGGACGGTCTGTCTGGCTTGGAGAACTAGCCAGGGACCCAGGTAGCGAGGAGCCCAACAACCTAAGCAGGGCAGACTCCAGAAACCCGAGTGGTAACAAAATCAGTCCTGACCTAACACAGCCGACATGAGCGACAAAAAGTCTGATTGTGCAATTTTCTCAGTAAGATGACCTGAGGCTAGTCCCGTGTTTGCTTTCTATATTCTAGAAAATGTTTTTGGTTTGGGATTCTTCCACACTAAGCACTTTTTTGCTCCTTAACATGGCTTGGAGTGTTGTGCCTTATTATGAAGTTGTATTTTGAGAGCCTTGTGGTGAAAGTCGGGATTTTTCTCTTCCTCCTCTTTTCCCCCCTCCTGCCTTAAAAACAAGATAAGCCTGTATGCAAATAGAGTCCACAGTGACCACAGTCCTATTCTCAGCTTTATTTATCATATCACAGAGCCTTCCTTCAGCCATTATGCTCTATTTGCATACCTTTAACATTAGAAACATTTATTCCAGTAATGAGTCATTTGAGACATCTTCTGGGTTTATAGCTTGGATTCAACAGCATGAATGCCGGAAGAATGGATATCTTCTGTATTAAAACCTCAGGATTGTTTACGTGTGGAGACAGACAGAAAGGAAGAGAGGTTTTGTTTTGTTTTGTTTTTGTTTTGCTCCTTCGTTTGCTTAATTCAAAGATTGAAATGTGCTCGAATGAATTAAAGATAATTTTAGAAATATATTTAGTTACATTCTTCTTACATTCAGAACTACTCTGTAGGAATGAGAATCTCATTCTATGAAGAGAGAAATGGCAGACTGCTCCTCCCGAGCTGACTCTAACTAGTCTCTCCAAGAAGAGGAATAGCTTTATACTTTAAATATTCCCTCCCCACCCCAGCTCTCCTGAGACATAATTGACACACAACATTGTGTAAGTGGAAGGTGTACAACCTGTTGATTTGATACATTATATTTTGAAATACTTCTCAAATGGAAAAAAAAAAAAAAGGAAAGACAGAGAGAGACAACCCCAATGCTTTTCTCAGAAAGAACAGGAAGCCTGAAGGAGGAAGTATGTGACAGTTTATTTTTCAACGAGCCCACATTATCAAGTGAATGAAATCCCTCTGGAAGCTATAAAAATGAAAATTGGAACGTAGCTCTGTTCAGGTAGTACAAAAAGCTTCTCAATATTTAGAACCTTTTTTTTTTCCCCAAAGCTAAGTTATTAATGAAAGCCAATTATTGCACTTTTCCAAAAGGAAACACTGAGTCATTCATGAAATGATCTAAGATTTCGAAACTTGCTTACACCATTTTTTTTTTTCTCCTCCTTTCCTACCTGTGCCAAAAGCAGGCTCAGAAAAGCCAGCCAGTAACCGTGGCCTGAATCCAGGGAGCCGGCCAAATGAGCTGAAGAAGGGAGTAATTTAACAAAGACTCCTGATGCCCCAAAGGGTGACTGCCTCACCAGAAGGGCAGGCTTCTGAGAAAGTGCCTGCCCAAGTCCAGAGCAGCGGAGGGGCCTCTGTCCCTGGGGGTGGGGGGTGGGGGGGGGGGGGGGCTGTGATTAACCAGTTCTGGCCCAGCAATTTGCCCATACCCCTGGCCCGCCTCCAAGTTTCATGTGCAACAACAAGTGGGCGTGGGCCCACAGATAGGCAGGCCCATGTTCCAAGGAGGCATTACATATTTATGGCCCGAGACCTACAGAATGGGGCCAGAGCTGGGATCCAGAGGAGAATGCGTTCGGCGAGGAAATACCACCGTCTTGATCCGTTTATCAAGCGTGTTTATGTTGAGGCCATTAAATTGTGTCCAGAGACAGTCAACACACGTGGGGGCGGGGGGGGGGGGGGGCGTGCAGGAATAAACTGTGAGTGAGGTGGTTCTAACCCCAGGACAGCGTCATCCCCTCTCTTTCTGGTTGTGGAAGAGGGTTTCCGGGTCCTCGTTTTTAAAAACATGACTTTTAGATAAGAGCCCTTTAACTAAGAGTTAAACCACCAAACTTTCTGAACAGGCACTGTGGAAACAGCCTATTTCACCTTTGCAAACAACTCTAAGGCCTTGTAGATAAATAATGTAGACAAGGAAACATGTTTTGGTCCAAACAATACAGGAAAAGCTTGGAATTGTGTCTCTTTAACACAACACATTGTGTTTGCCCTGTACTGTTAAAAAGGATTTTACGATACATTATCTTCAGATGGCTCTGCAAGGAGGAGAGGGAAGCACACTTGCCCATTGTACAGATTAGGAAACCGTGGCTCAGAGAGACCGTGACCTTTGTAAGGTCACAGACTTATGGCAGAGCCCAAACTTCAGTCTAGGACTCCTGGGGGAGTACTGGTCCTTGCCCTACACGGCCTGTCCCTTATACCCAGGGTCTGAATGTTCTCCTCTGTATCCAGACTCTATGCTCTCCTAGACCTGTTGCTTTTACATTCAGCCTATACTTTTCAATTCTTAGGATTCCCAAGGGATATTCAATTCTTGTTTCTACTCCCTACCTTGAAGATTCTGGTCCTTTTTCCCAACGGGGGATGTACCTATTTGAAAAGGAAGTGGTCTAGATTCTGGTATCAGTGTCGAATGACTTCCTCTTTTTCTCCTTGTGTTTACTGTGGTATCAACTTTATCCCAACATCTAAAAAAAAATCCCAGATTCCGCACCACACACGAGGGACTTTTCAAAAAACTCTTTCTCATCCACTAAGATGTTACTAATAGTCACCAGTGATTTTAAAATTTCCTCTGTGTGTGTTTCTTTTTCACGTTTTGTGTTTTTTTTAATTCCCCCACAGTGATTTTCTTTCTCTGGTCATTTCAGAGGAAAAAAATATTTTTAAAAACTATCACCACTTTTAACATAACTCACATGGTGTAATTCATACAATGGATGGTTATTACTAACACCCGGAGAAAAAACATTGCAGAGTTTCATGGCAAAACATCAGACACTTGATAGGCCTCACTTATTTCAAATATGCCTGGTAAGCATGGGTTAAAAATTGATGATTCCTGGGCAATCTTTTCAAGTGATTTTTGTAAAACACCTTGGAGACCTTGAACATTCTATTACAGTTTTACAATCACGGAGAGAAGGACGGGAAGGTGGTGTTCACCAGGAATATTGCTTTATTACTCAGCTAAAAGTCCCTTGGGCTCTCAAAGCCCCTCCTCCCGGGCGCTGTGGGCTGGGAGGTAGGGAGGCTGGGAGGCTGGGAGGCTGGGAGAAGTCAGCATTTTCTCTCCCTTCCTGCTAACGATTCCATTTTCGAAACACGTGAAAGAAAACTCTGTTCTTTCGGTAAATGACTTCCCCCACAGTGGGCAGAGACCACCTCCCTCTTACTTGTGAGCAGTAGCCTTTGGGTGAGAGGGAGTTGTCCCCAACTCACTTTGCAATGATGGCAAGCCTTCTTTACATGCTGTTCACCGCGTCTCGGGCGCTGCTGTGTGCTTTTTCTATGGATTAGTTCAGTGAATCCTTCCTCCGGCTGTACAGGGCAGATGCTGTTTTACAGAGGGAGAAACCGAGGCACAGAAATGTTGACCAACCTACCCAAGATCACACAGCTAAGCGCCGCGCTCCAATCCACTACTCTTTGCTGCCTCCAGGGATTACTGCAGCCTGCAAACCTTCAATGAAGTGAGTTAGCTCACTGACCTCTGTCCCAGAGGCCAAATTTTTTTCTACTGTCACCAGAGTGTGGGTGAAAATCGGGGTGTCTCACTTCAGAGACTTGTATTGAATGGTGAGCCAGAACCCACTGAGGACGAGAAGGCATGTGACCTTGATCTAGGACAAAGCTTTATGTCTACCCACTAATATTTCCTTTAAATCTCTGAGCCAAGTCGGTTGTTGCAACACAACCACCTAGTGCTTCCCCAGTTAGGTAAACATGGCTTATGTCTAAGAGTAAGTCCTTGATGGTTTAGCTCTGCACAGGCAGATTGATTTCAATCCATTTTAAATACTTGTAAAACTTAAATCGGAAAATGTTAAAACTTGGCGGATTTTATTCACTAGCTGAAGGACTCATAGTTACTATCTTAAAAAACAGCAATCAATAAGCAAACTAGAAACAAAAAAAAAGGGGGGAGGGGGACTGCACAACCAGGCTAACAAACAACAAATAAGATCTAGCCATAACGCTTAAGAGAATATATATTTTGCTTAATTATATTTTCTAGTTACTCAGATGTCCACAAATAAAAGTTCTGTTTCATCTTTTATATATTATAATTATGTATTTTAAAATATATTTGTATGTATACATGAATCTCTTACACATTTTGAAATATACAAGAAATACTATTTATTTATTTATTTGTTTGTTTATTTGTTTGTTTGTTTGTTTTATTTTTAAGTAATCTCTCCACCCAACGTGGGCCTTGAACCCACAATCCCGAGATCAAGAGTAATATGCTCCACCGACTGAGCCAGCCAGGCGCCCCAGAAATACTCTTTAATCTTTAAATGTGTAATGTGGTAAATATGTCATCTTTTATAAAGCAGGTTTGGATGTCAATAAACTAAACCACAAGTAGAAAAAAATATATCATTTTTCTTGGATAATTCACAATTTTTCGGGGTCCTCATTCTGTAATGAATAACCATCCACGATGAAATAAAAAGAACATTAAGTCAAATTGTACCTACATGGACATCATGACTGTCCCTGGAAACTTCTTTTCTTGGGCCAAATTCCTAATATCAGTCCTGTTCTCATGATCTATCTCTTCCTCCTTCTAAAGACAAAGTGAGAAAAGAAAAGGACTCAATTTTAAAGACACACACACATTTTTATTTATTTGAGAGAGAGAGCTAGAGAGCATGAGCAGAGGGAGGGGCAGAGGGAGACGGAGAAGCAGACTCCCCACTGAGCAGGCAGACCGTTGGGGGCTCGATGCCAGGACCCTGGGATCATGACCTGAACTGAAGGCAGACGCTGAACCCACTGAGCCACCCAGGCACCCCCCCCCAATTTTTAAATGCAGCAGACACTCTATGCATATTGCAGTGCAGTTTTAATAAGAGAAAGAAAAGCTATCTCTGGAACCCAAGTGAAGTACGCAGAACTTATATGGGTCATTAGAACTTGTCTTTATTATCAAGTTGCTAAACACTAAGGGACACATGCAGATGCTATGACAAGTATAATTTAATTAAGCTTTCCATTCTGTGTTTGATGAAAAGACCTGAAGGCTCTCATCTTAAATTCAGTGTAAATCCCACAAGAAAAACTGGAAATGATTTCACTGAATGAAAGAGTTCAGTGAACTTTTTAATTCGTATTGAGCGAAATGGATTTATGCCCATAAGCCAAACACCATGAATGCACAATGCCGTGCCAGTCCCTTCACAGAGAAGTAGGATGCTTTTGCTTCACCCAGACCTTAACTAAAGAAAAATACAGTAAGCAAATGCCGCCAAACAAATCATCTATGTCAAATCCATGGATTTCTTACATCTTTGACATTACAGATCTGGAATTCAAATAAATCTAAAAATATGTATGAGCCTATTAATTCTGTAATCTGAGTAAAATCATGATAGTGTGCACTGTATGAAAATGTTACACCCACAGGCAGCCATTCAACAACATATTTCTGTTGTAGACCTACTCTACCGGGCAATATTTTAGGGGGCAGGGCTACACTGACTCCTTTAAGACTCACAGGTCCTTGAAAATATAGTTACTTTCCTACAGCCATGACAAGCCTGGCACCTTCCTTTTTTTTTTACTCAGTCATTGAAAATTTATTTATTTATTTATTTTAAATATTTTATTTATTTATTTAACAGAGAGAGACACAGAGAGAGAGGGAACACAAGCAGGGGGAGTGGGAGAGGGAGAAGCAGGCTTCCTGCTGAGCGGGGAGCCCGATGCGGGGCTCGATCCCAGGACCCTGGGATCTTGACCTGAGCCGAAGGCAGACGCTTAATGACTGAGCCACCCAGGCGCCCCAGTCATTGAAAATTTATTGAGCACCTACTATGTGCCAGTTTTTGTGTTGGTGCGGAAATGCAGAACTGCACACACAAAAAGAGTCCCAGCCAGAGGCCAAGTCTTAGCCAGGTAAACAGACATTAAACAGCTAATTCTAATGGAACTGGACCATTTGTAATCATTAGAATTACTAACAGCTTGATTAAAAATGCAGATTGGCCAGGCCTTCCCTGGGAGACTAGAGGTCACTGACGCTCTGAGTGTGACCCCAAGGGAGTTAGAGTCAGGTGCTTGCAGCCTCACCATGCAGGAAGTTTGTAACCACAGTTGGAGTAAGTGCTCAATAGAAAAATGACACAGCGCTGTGAGGGCCAGCTTCTCCTTGAGGAATAAGGGTTGGTACTTGGGCCCCAAGATACTTTTCAGGGCCCTCAAAAATGTTTTTTATCTTAATTTCTCCCAAAGCTAGAAGAAAAATTAATGTAGCAATAATGAATCTAGAATAATAGTCCAGCTGGGATTATATCCATCTTTATGCCAATGCAATGGCCAAACATAATTTTTAATATCCTTTTTCGGAGAAAGGGACTCACAAAGGCTAAAATACTTAGGGTCCCAGCTCTCTCTCCTTCTGAAACCTTCCTGATCCATACCATCTGTCTGTCCTCTCTTCACAATTTATAAGCTGTGTGACCTTGGACAAGTTACTTAACCTCTCTGTGCTTCTGTTTACACACCTGTAAATAACTTTCAATCTCGCTGTGAGGACTAAATTAGTTAATATGTGTAAAGTACTTAGAACACTGTCTGGCACATAATAGGTACTCAATACATACTAGCTAGTTTTATTATTTAATCACATCTTAATTATCTTATATTTTGGGTATCTTTCAGTGCAATTGAAAAATCCTTTATGTGTTGATTCTACAACTTTTATCTTGCCTCTCTCAAAGCAATTAGCATGATACGACCTACAGAGTAAATATTCAATACATATTAGGGAATTGATAAAAATAAAATTTAGCACCCATATAATTAGGATTAGAATCAGTTGTGAATAATAGAAAAACATCATGTAAGAGTTTATTTCTCCTTCATGAAACATAGATTTGGGTCTGTCTAGGGCTGTGTGGCACTCCATCATGTCAGCAACTGGGCTCTTTCTATTTTACTGCTTAGCCTGTCTTTCATGTGGCTTTGGCCTCATGACCCAACCCTGCTGCTCAAGCTCCAGCCATCAGACCACATTCCAGTAAACAGAAAGAATGTGGGAAGGTCAGAAAAGGAAACATCCTCCTTAAAGACAATTCCCAGAAGCCATCTATACCACTCCCCCTTACAGATCATTAGTTAGAATACAGTCATATAGCAACCCCTCCAAGACCAAAGGAAGCTCAGGAAACACTCTTTTTTCTGGGTGGCCACATGCCAACTAAAAGTTGGGATTTTATTGCTGATAGAGAAGGGGAGACAGACATTGGGGCAACTAGTGGCCTCTGTCCTGGCAGTTTGAGTTTGGTATGTGAATACCACAGAGAATGGGAATGATCTCAGCCCTCTTAAAGGAAACTGGTAACATGAGGCCTAACTAACTTTTGTAGAGAAACTGTTTTATCTTCCTCTTAAAACTCTATTAATACTTTTAGAGTTGATACCTTTCCATTTAGAAATGTCAGTGTTCACTTATGATGGCACTCCCTACAGAAGAAAAAGAAAGACATAAAGCCAGATGATTACAAAATTTTTCTTATATATGGACAATTTCAAGCAAAATAGAGAGAAGGGTGTAATGAACCTCTATCTACTCATTATACAGCTTCAACAACTATCAACTCCTGAACCTCTTCTGTCATCTATACCCTACTTCTTCTTCTATGTTGTTTTGATGCAAATCCTAGGTACTGTATAATTTCATCTATTGATATTTTAGGATCAGTAAAAGATAAGGACCTTTTAAAAATGTATCTTTATTTTGGGGTGCCTGGGTGGCTCAGTCGTTAAGCGTCTGCCTTCAGCTCAGGTCATGATCCCAGGGTCTTGGGATGGAGCCCCACATAGGGCTCCTTGCTCAGCGGGAAGCCTGCTTCTCCCTCTCCCACTCCCCCTGCTTGTGTTCCCTCTCTCGCTGTGTCTCTCTCTGTCAAATAAATAAATAATCTTTAAAAAAAATAAAAATAAATAAAAATAAAAATGTGTCTTTATTTTATTTATTTTTTGAGAGAGAGAGAATACACATGTGCGCGTGCACATGAGAGTGGACGGGGAGGAGAGGGGCAGAGGGAGGGAGAGAGAGAGAGGGAGAGAGAGAGAGTGAGACGCCCCGCTGAGCACGAGCCCTTCCTGGGGCTCAATCTCACGACACTGAGATCATGACCTGAGCCAAAATCAAGAGTCGGACACATAACTGACTGGGCCACCCTGGTGCCCCAAGCTAAGGACTTTTTTAAAAAGCATCATCACAATATCATTATCACACCTTACAAAATTAGCAAAAAGTTTTTAATATTATCAAAGATTTTGCCAGTGTTTAAAGTTCCCTCGTCTCAGAAATGAATAAATTACATAAAATAAATTGCCCGCATCTGTCTCATGGAGTTTTTTGTTTTGTTGTGTTGTGTTGTGTTTTGTTTTGCTTAATTTATTTGTTTGAGAAACGAAACAAGGTCTTTACGGTGCGGTTGGGATGACGTGTGTCTAAGCCCCTTTTAATCTAGCTGCACAGTTCGGCATAGTAACCACTGGCCACATATGGCTATTTAAATCAATGAATTTTTAATATAGCAAAAAAATTCAGTCAGCCACACAAGCCACATTTCAAGCGTTCAGTGGCCTCATATGCTGTGGAATAGCACCTTCCACACTGGACAATGCAGATACAGAATATTTCCATCATTGCAGAAAGTGCTATTTAGACAGCACCGCCCTGGAGGATGCGCAACCCCTTTTTCCTCGCAGTTTATTTGTGGAGGAAACTGAGGGTGTTTGTCCTGCCGAGATCCACACATCTGAAACTCTGCTGATGGCAACCCTCCCATGTTGGTTATTCTCTATTAACCAGCAGTTAATAGAGTTAGAGTTGTTTCTCTGTTCTCTGTATCCTCTATTAACCAGCAGTTCGACCTGCTGCCTTGATCCAACTCAGGGTCGATTCCTTGGGGCGGTTTAAGATGACAAGCAACCCAATGCTGGTAGTGTGTTAAAAAGCACATGGAGGGGGGAAAAAAAAGCACACAGAGAGATCAAAATCTGGAAGGATGTACATCAGAACATTATCAGTAGTTATTCTGGGGAACTAGAATGACTTTGTTTTTTTGCCTTATTTTTGCTAATCTGTATTTCATTATTTATTCCACAGTGAGCATGCCTTTCTAATGAAAAGTAAGCAATAGCTATTATTTATTGTACACAATGTGCCAAGCGCTGTGCTGAGCGATTCACTTACATGAGCTCATGGGATCCTTGTGACAATTCTATGAAGTAATTACTATCTCCATTTTGCAGTAAACACTCAGGAAGATTAAGTAACTTGTCCAAGGTCATATAGTCAGTATTTGGTGGAGTCTGGATGTAATCTCGTAGCTGCCTGACTCTCAAGGGATTCTGACGTCGGTAAGTGCGGCGTGGAGCCTGGAGACTTCATTTCTGGAAAATTCTGTCAGGTTATTCTGAGGCAGGACCCAGGTCTGGGAACTGAAGTGCAGGGATGCACTGCATCATCATCCACAACATGCTGTCTCCCCATGCTAACCCCTGCTCTCAGCTGAAAAATATTCTACATCTGGCACGTATGGAGCTTAAAGCCTGATGCTTGCACAGAGCCTGTGCTCAGCAAATGTACCTTCCTCTCTCTTTCCCTGCTCTTTGGAGATAGCGCTTGAGAGTGGATACCACCAGACATCGTCTGCACTCTTTTCTCATGCAACAGCTTGTGTTGAGCTTCCCCTATATGCCAGGTAGATTAGGGACATCAGGACACATTAGTGCACCAAAACAGACAAAAGTTCCTGCCCTCATGGAGCTTACAGTTGGAACTTTGGGAGAAGAGATAAAAACGAAGATAGTAAGTTAAACATGGAGAAAGGGGAGCCTGGGTGGCTGTCAGTTAAGTGACAGACTCTTGATCTCAGTTCAGGTCTCAATCTCAGGGTCTTGAGTTCAAGTCCCATGTTGGGCTCCATACTTAAAGAAAAAGACAAAGAATAAATATAGAGAAAGCCAGATCATGAGACCCTATTCTATGAAAAATGGGGTGTGTGTGTATGTGTACCTATAATTTGGGGGCGGACGGCCAGGGAAGTACTCTGTAAGGCAGGGGTCGACACACAAGGGACCGAGGGCAGCCAAATCCAGCCCACTGCCTAAGAATAGTTTTTCCATTTTCAACTTGTTGGAATAAAAAAATTTTTAAAAGAACAACATTGGGGCACCTGGGTGGCTCAGTCGTTAAGTGTCTGCCTTCGGCTCAGGTCAAGATCCCAGGGTCCTGGGATCGAGCCCCGCATCGGGCTCCCTGCTCAGCAGAAGCCTGCTTCTCCCTCTCCCGCTCCCTTTGCTTGTGTTCCCTCTCTCGCTGTGTCTCTCTGTCAAATAAATAAATAAAATCTTTTAAAAAAATTAAAAAAATAAAAGAACAACATTTTGCAGCACATGAAAATTACAGGAAATTCCATTTCAGTGTCTATAAATAAAGTTTTATTAGAACACAGCCCTGCTTGCCGTTTATTGTTTATTAGTTGCTTTTGCATGACGATGGCAGGGTTAAGTATTGCCAAAGACCTCATGTGGTCCACAATGCCTAAAATGTTTACTCTGAACATCCAAGCAGATGTCACAGCACATTCAAAGGCCTGAGATTGGACCGTGCCTGGTGTATTCTTGGCAAGACGAGGAACTCATGGTGGTTGGAGCAGAGTGGATGAGGTCAGAGAGCACATGGGGGACCAGATCATGTGCAGTCCATCATAAGGACTTGGGATCCTAGCCTGAGCAAGATGGGGTCCATGGCAGTTGTGTGGTGAGGGGTGATGTGGTCTGGCTTATTTTCACAGATTTCCCTACTTTAAGAGCAGACTGTAAGAGGGTGCGGGAGAATGGAAACAATGAAACCAGCTGTGAGGGCACCCTAATAATCTATGTAAGAGATGGTGAGGGGTTGAACTAGGAAAGTAATAGAATTGCTGGGATTTATCTAGGGGAATTCCTTTTTTTTTTTTTTCTTTTTTTAAGATTTTTATTTTTTTAAGTGATCTCTACATTCAACTTGGGGCTCGAACTCATAACCCCAAGATAGAAAGTTGCATGTGCCACCGACTGAGCCAGCCAGGCGCCCCTATCTAATGGAATTCTTGATAAATTTTGAAGGTAGCGTTGACAACGTTTGCTCTGGGTTAGGAACAGTATCTGAGTGAAAGCAGTGGTGAAGGGTGACTCCAAGGTTCTTGGCCTGAGCCAACATAAAACTGGAATTTTCTTTAGCAGAGCTGGGAAGATTGTGGAAGAAATTGGTTGGGCGGGGGAAGAGGAGGTGTTCAGTTTGGGTTATACTCATCTGAGATAGTTTTAGACGTCCAAAAGGTGAGTAAAGACAGAAAAGAGATATAGCTCATTGGATGCTCGCCTTTCCTCCAACAGATCCAGCTCACCCAGTCCTAGGCCCTGTGTCTGCTCCCCCCTCTGCCTGGAACACTCCATCTGTAGACTCTTGCGGGGTTTGCTGGCCTACTTCATTCACAGCTCCATTCAAATATCAGCTCTGCAGGAACCTTTCCTGACTCACCTAACCAAATAGCCCCCCACCCAACTTACAACCATGCTTTATTCACCTTCTGCCTGTAAATTCCTATCTTCAGTATTTTCTTCTGTGAGACCATAAGCTCCATAACGGCAGAAACTGTCTTATTCTCAAGCAGAGCCTGACACAGGGTAGAGACTCAAATATTTGTGGCATAATTTAATAAAGGAATAGATGAGGTATGGTAATTTTCTACTTTTTACATCCTGCATTCTCTACCCCCAAATTGTCTAACCCCTCTACCACCTACACACTCAGTTAAGAAGTCTGGTCGCAGTTGTAGGCTTAGGAGTTCAACACTAGACACGCGTGCAATAACGAAGGGGATTGTGAGCAAGACGTCACATCTTCAAGAGATGGCAAGAAACAATTCTGTGTCTGGGCAGCATAATAAGATGATCGGGGGGGCACCTGGCTGGCTCAGTCGGTAGAACATGGGACACTTGATCTCAGGGTCGTAAGTTCGAGCCCCATGTTGGGTGTAGAGATTACTAAAAGTAAATAAATAAACTTAAAAAAAAAGATAATCAGGATGTGCAACTATAGAACCAGGTGAGGGGCCGGTGCTCCTTAGACACACCCCTTCCAGTTTCTAGCTTGTTTGCTCTGTCATTTTGGGGAAAGGGGCTCCCTCTTTGGTGTTTGGCAAAGCAAGTTTTGGTATTTTCCTGCCTGGGCAAAAATACAGCAGGAGAGATCTTCCAAGGATGTGTGAGTTGCAGCCATACAAAGTGGCTTTCTGTGGGTCTCTGCCAAAAAGGAGAATCAGCTGTCATCTACTCCTAAAATAAAAGTCTCTTGGAGAAGGTTAAAAGGGGGAGGGGAACAGCAATTATGTTGAAAGAATTTAGCCTTTTCTCTACCATCACGGTGCGTGCAGTTGACTCTTCCCCTCCAGGTCTTCTCACAAAACTTTCAGGATCAAGCGATTCCCGGGCAGGAAACAAAAGCAGAACCGTCCCATTCCCCAGTGGATTTGAATGAAAACTGGTAATAAAATCAGGCACAACTCCAAGAGGAGGCATCGGAGAAGATCCAAGCCGGGTCTATAAGGGATCGCGCAAGAGACGGCACACGTGTTGATGCTGCGTGAAGGTCACATGCTCCTATCCCATCACTGCATAAACATCACTGCTGCCTGAACCGTAGACACGTTTTATCAGGGAAATGATGTATCTCTGCTGCTATGCTTCTGCACGAGTAGGTTGGTTCAGTAATAAATATGTGAGACCTTCTGTTTGAAAGGAAAAAAAAAAAAAAAGGACAATTTAGAATAGCTGCTTGCTGGAACAAAAAGGGGGAATTTTAAGGGCGTTCAAACTGTTCTGTATGATACTGTTAATGATTGGATACGTATCCTTACACATTTTTGAAAATCCATAGAACTTTACGACATAAAGGATGGACCTTCATGTCATCTGTGGACGTCAGTTAACAATCAGGCATCAGTATTGGTTCATCAGTTTTATCAACTGTACCACACTAATGCAAGGGGTAAATAATAGGAAATTGTACGGGGCAGGGGTGGAATGTGTATGGCAACCTTCTGTATACTTACAACCACTCTAAAAAAGTAAAGTCTATTAATGAAAACAAATAAAAGTTTAAAGGGCACACTTTTTAATGAGAGCAAAACTTGTAAAAAATACCCCTTGGTTTCAGTATCACACAAATGGGAAATAGAATGCCAGCCACCATTCATTAATTCGGAATTGATCCACTCTTCCTGAGTTTGAACTGTGTGTAGCTTTGCTTTTGTTGTTGTTGTTCTCAGTATTTTGTCATCCAAAGAAAGCCCGCAGAGGGCTATGACTCTTAAAAGACAGTATCAAAATGTTTCAACAACTGACAAACCTCAGACTTCCTGTATTTCTGTAACTTGCAGTTTTCCCTCCCCTCTTTTAATTTGTTAATGATCTCTCAGCCACAGGCTCCCTCCGTCACATATCCCTAACTAGATCAGTAGATCAAAGGTGAGGCTTTGCTAAGTAATCAGTGTAATTTCAACCATGTAGCCAGCTATTAAAAACAGACCTATAGGGTTTTTCAAGGACAACCAAGGTATTGATTTGGCATTAAAACAACAACAACAACAAAAAACTGTAAGTGCAAGCAGTAATATACCAAGGCCAGTGTTTCCACACTGTCCCTGTTCCTTATTCACTCGGTCCCTGGGGAAATCCTGAAAGGCTCAGAAAAGGCAAATACACCCAGACCCCCCCACTATCCCAGCCCAGTTCCTGCCTTCAGAAAGGAATTTCACTCTTATAAACTAGACAAGGGAAGAGAAACCGCCTCATTTCTCTGACAAGCACTTTTCTTGCTTTTTTTTTTAGAGATTTGTTTTCCCCTGCATTAATTTTCCTTCCCGGTTATTACACCTTTATGTGGAATTTTTTTAAAGAACACATTTCTTATGTAATCTGTTTTGCATTGCTGGAATGAGGAACCTTTTTTGCTCATATTGTTAAAATCTAGACAAGGCATCCGTGTGATAGATCACCCTGAGCCTTGGAAGGAAATGATTCACCACAATACTGTAACCGAAAGCGTTCTAACACCAGGGAAGAAGGTAGGTCATTAACCGTGTCACCTACACAAAGCAGCTATGGGGGCACCAGAGTCTTAGCTTAGCCTTTGCTCTCAGAGATACCCTGAGCATGGCTTAGCCTGCTCCCATCAGCTCTGCCCCTCTTCTCTGGTTTCTCTGTCCAAATACAAACAACTGATGCTGGGAACTCAAGCTCCATTTTTAATTTTTTTAAAAGAAACCTACAACTTTGTGATTTTTAATTGTCCTCATCCATTCATCTGCTTCTAAAGGTCCTTCTCAGGCTATTCTTTTCTAATTGTTGTACTTAAATTTGTTAGATGAATAAATGAATGAAACCAAAATATGTCCAGAGTAAATCCAGAGTAGTAAAAGTAAAATAGATCTTTTAAAAAATTAAAAATGGAATACATTTTTATTTAAACAAACAAAAAAAAATGCACTAAGGCAACTTATGGGAGAGGTGAACACTGAACACACCTATTCCTGATAAAAAATAAAAGATGTCAAACAATAAAATCAAAATAAGGGGGAAGCTGAAAAATGAAAAATGTGTATTTTATTTCCCTGTCACTGTGTTGGTGAAGGCAGATCACAGACACGCCCAGAGGTTCATCATTCTTTATGAAAAGTGATGTGAACTATTTCTCATTTTCCCTTATTTAGTCACATTTCAAAATTGAAAACTGATCACTATTGATGGAAAATTATCTGAATATTTTACACATTGAGATTCAAGCTGTTACTTTTATTCTTATTCCACATGGAAGTGACCATGTGTTTGATTTGATCCAGGTGTTTTGAGCAAACATGCTAAAACTAGGTAGGGCTGTAATGTGACTTCCATGGGTCCCTTCCTTTATATAAAAAAAAGAAAATAGAATATATTTTATAACTGCATCAGTATAAAATGAATCAATGTGTTCATATTAAATATTAAAACATTTTCTTCAACCCAAAAGGTCATGTTTTTCTTCTGATTTTAAAAGATACTAGAACTGGGGCACCTGGCTGGGTTCAGTCGGTAGAGCATGCGACTTTTGATCTCGGGGTTGTGAGTTTGAGCACCATGTTGGGTGTAGAGCTTACTTAAACAAAAATAAAAAATAAAAGACACTAAAGTTGTTTTGGGGGCCCGCTGTGTCTAATGGAGAAATCTGCCCTGGAGGACGGTCATTGTAAAGAAACACAGATTAATAATCATAAAGCCAACGACAGAAGACAGATATTTTTTAATATTTAAAAAGAGCCTGTCAGTGAATTATCACAATTATGAAAAATATTTGTATTCATTTAAAAAAAGAAAGGAAAATCCTTCTGCAAAATAAAAACCAACTGAGTGTTCATCCTGGGGGAATAGAAATAAATTGTGGTACCTCAATGGAACATTTTTCCATCACTAAGAAAATCAGTTTTCAATAGATAACCATTTTTTTAATGTATTTGAAATTTTAAAAAAAATTTTTTTTCAGTGGATTTTCTCTCTGGAGTTAGTGAAGGTTTGTGGAAATAAACATTCATTTAGTAGGTAAACCAGCATTGACTTTTTGGAACATTTTGGAAGGCATATTGGTGATATCTATTGAAATGAAAACTTCACTTCACAAATTCCACTTCTAGGCATTTATTCTATAAATCCATTTCCACAAGTGTGCGAATATATAAAGTCATATATGTGACTAACTAGAACAGCAGAGAATCGAAAAGGAAATTAGTATCCATCATTAGGGGACTGGTTATATAAATGATGGTCTATTTTCACTATGGAATACTGTATAGTCATTAAGAGGAGTAACATAGGTATGTCCTACATGGCTCATTGGCCAGGGTTCTAGAACCTGCTTATTCCTAAGTTAGTGGTTCTCAGTCAGGTGCATTTTTGCTCTCCAGGGGACATTTGGCAATGTCTGGAGACATTTTGGTTTGGTTGGTTGTCACCATTGGGGTGGAGGGGAGGTGTTGATACTGACATCTAGAGGGTAGAGGCCAGGGACACTGTGAGATACCCGACAAGCACAGGACAGCCCCGCAACGGAATGATCCAGCCCCAAATGTCCAAAGTACTGAGGTTGAGAGATGTTCTAAA
The DNA here is from genome assembly GCF_002201575.2 of Neomonachus schauinslandi. NCBI lineage: Eukaryota > Metazoa > Chordata > Mammalia > Carnivora > Phocidae > Neomonachus > Neomonachus schauinslandi. The sequence goes on from NC_058412.1 coordinate 129,877,418, forward strand.
CTGATCAGTGGCAAGGATAATGGAACATCCAGATTTGTGTGTTAGATTAATCAAATCTTACCTTCTGGGACAAGGGTGGGTCCTGCCTTCACATTAGGTAAAATGCCTGAAAAGAGTCAGGGTTCTGTGAACAAGAAAGAATAGAATAGAATACTTGCTGTGTTGTGTAAGCAGCCAACAGTGCGTGCCGCAAACACAAAATAGAGAACAATATAAAACAAAGAACATTTTCATATGTATGTAAAATCCTGGAAGGGTTTGCACCCAAATGGTTCAAGTCCTTAGCTGGGGAGAAGTAGAGTTGTGAGTGATGTTTTTTTCTGTTTTTGCACTGCTTCATATTTTTTTTTTTTTAAAGATTTTATTTATTTATTTGAGAGAGAGCACATGAGAGGGGGGAGGGTCAGAGGGAGAAGCAGACTCCCCGCCAAGCAGGGAGCCCGATGCGGGACTCGATCCAGGGACTCCAGGATCATGACCTGAGCCGAAGGCAGTCGCTTAACCAACTGAGCCACCCAGGCGCCCTTCATATTTTAAACATTTTCTGTAATGATCATGTCTTCCTTTTATTATCAGAAAAAAACCATAAAAATATTTCAGTTAAATTTAGGTATAAATCTGGCAACAACATAGTTTTTGAGTTTTGTTTTTTTTTTTCTATGATGCTGCTATTTTCTAAAGTTGATGGATGAAATTTAAAAACGAGTGAATGGCTCTGTGAAACCTGAATACATCTGACAAAATCTTGATTTCCCAGATTACAGCTGAAACTGAGTTAAGCTGATACAAATATTTAGTTACTTAATTTTTTTGCTTTGGGTGATCTTAGTTTCCATACATAGCCTTGAATGGAAAGAGGAGGCAAACGGGAGTCAGAAAGTCTGGCTTCTAGAACAGTTTGTTAGGCATGCGAACCTGAGAAAGTCGTTCATCTGTCACAATAACAACAGCACCCAAAGGAAACGGAATTGCTATCTCGATGAGATATCTACACCCCCATGCTCATTGCAGCATTATTCTCGAAAGATAAGACATGCAAACAAGCTAAGTGACCATCAAGGGATAAATGAGTAAAGAGAAAGTATATAATATATAATGGAAATATTACATTGGAATATATATATTTCTATTATATATTATAATGGGATATTCTGGGATCTTCATGCTCTGAAATATTATTCAGTCATAAAGAAGAAGGAAATCCTGCCATTTGCAACATCATGGGGGAAACTGGAAGACATTATGCTAAGCGAAATAAGCCAGACATAAAGAGACAAATACTATATGGTATCACTTAGATGGAGAATTTTTTTTTTAAGTTGAACTTATAGAAACAGAGAGTAGAAAGGTGGTTACCAGGGGATGGGGGTGTGGTCTTTGAGGATGGGAGCAGAATGAGGAGAGGCAGGTCAAAGGGTACAAACTTACAATTAGAAGCTGAGTAAGTTCTGAGGATCTGGTGTCCAGCATGGTGACTGCAGTTAATAATACCATATTATTGAATACACTTGAAATTTGCTACGAGAGTAGATCTTAAGGGTTCTTACACACACTTAAAAGGTAACTGTGAGGCGATGAGTGTTTCAACTTGATGATGATAAGCACTTGACTGTGGATACAACAGCAAAGCATCACTTTGTACACTTTAAATATATCATCATTTTATTAGTCAATTATACCTCAATTAAGCCGGAGGAAAAGAATCATAGTAAAGACCTACATAGAACCTACTGTGTGCTGGGCACTGTTCTATGTACTTTACAGCCATTTGCTCACTGAGTCTTCACAGCTGCTTTGTGAATTAGATGCTACTATTGTCCCCATTTCATGCAGGTGGACTCAGAGCCCTAGTGCCTTTCCCAAGGGCCCAGCGCTGAGTGGTGAGTTTGAGACCTGAACCCAGGCGTTCTGGGCCCAGAGTTCGTGCTCTTGGTCACCATGCCTCAGGTGATGCTGACTGGCCTCCTAACTTGTCCCCTACCCACAATCTTGGTCCCCACCAATCTGCCCCATTCCTTTTTGCCACAAGAGTCATTTTTCTAAATGACTTTCAGGCCTTGGGACCCCATGGCACTGCAAGGGGGGTCCCCCTAGCCCTTGGAGCTCCAGCACTGGTGGCTGAATTCAGCTTACAGACAGGTGTAGTTTGTCCTCACAGTGATTTCATGTGTGTGTGTGTGTGTGTGTGGTTTCATTTTTTATAAATTACCTTTTAACATCTAAAATCCTAGAGAGGGGCCCCTGGGTGGCTCAGTTGGTTAAGCATCTACCTCCGGCTCAGGTCATGATCCTGAGGTCCCATGATCGAGCCCTATGCCAGGCTCCCTGCTCAGCAGAGAGTCTGCTTCTCCCTCTCCTTCTGCCCCTTGCTGCTTCTCTTTCACTCAAATAAATAAATAAAATCTTTAAAAAAAAATAGGGGTGCCTGGGTGGCTCAGTCGTTGGGTGTCTGCCTTCGGCTCAGGTCATGATCCCAGGGTCCTGCGATCGAGCCCTGCATCAGGCTCCCTGTTCAGCAGGAAGCCTGCTTCTCCCTCTCCCACTCCCCCTGCTTGTGTTCCTTCTCTTGCTGTGTCTCTCTCTGTCAAATAAATAAATAAAATCTTTAAAAATAAATAAATAAAATAAAATAAAATCCTGAAGAATGAGGAGATAGCCACACAAATCCCCCCAAAAAGACATTCTACAGGACGACTGGCGTGGTGCATTTAACAAGGCACAGAGGAAGGAAGAAGGGACTAAACTTGATTGGAAAAGACAGGCATGACATAATAACCCAGTTCCGGGCCTGGGCCTGGACTACATCTTGGTTTGGGTAAACCAGCTGCAAAAGACATTTTTTGGGTCAGTGGGGAAATTTGAACATGGAGCGATACCAAATAAGAAAAAATGTATTGAAATCAGAAGGTGGAGACGATTAAGTCAATAAATCAGGGATGATCTCCTTGTGGTCAGAAATACATGGATGTTTATGTATGCATACAGAGAAAGATCTGGAAGCATAAAGCCGCTCACAGAGGTTGGAGTCTCGTGCTTCTATGTTTACATTATTGTTTAGCTCTATTTTCTAACTTTCTACAAAGTGCTTGTGTACTATACTTGGGGAAAAAGTGTTTTGTTTTTTTTTGAAGATTTTACTTATTTATTTGACAGGGAGAGACACAGTGAGAGAGGGAACACAAGCAGAGGGAGTGGGAGAAGGAGAAGCAGGCTTCCCGCTGAGCAGGAAGCCTGATGCGGGGCTCGATCCCAGCACCCTGGGATCATGACCTGAGCTGAAGGCAGACACTAAATGACTAAGCCACCCAGGCACCCCGAAAAAAAGGTTATTTTTATTAAAAATAAAATAACCTGGAAACTTTATAACATCCAGATTTGGGGTTTATCTTGAAAAATTACCAGACATTCCTAGATTCCCTTTGGGCTCTGTCAGGGGAGCGAAGAACGAGGTGCCCCTTTGGATGGAGCATGGACTCCTGATAGTTCAGAACCACCCCATCTGGCCTGCTTGTTCTGCTCTCTTCATTCTTTCATTCATTCATTCGTTCATTCATTCATTCATTCAACAGATATTTTTTTGAGGGCTTCCCCTCTTCCTGTCACTGTTCAAGACACAGCAAATAGAAGTAAGTCTCTGCCTTCGCATTAACTTCGGTTCTCACAAAGGCAAGCAAATAACAATCAAATGATGACTTTACACATGCCTCAGGTGGGAATACCACTCAGCAGAAATATAAAGCCTGGTGAGGGGGTGGTTTTGTCTAAGCAGGCAGATGGATAAACAAGACCAAAGTTTGGGCTGGCTTGGGGGGGAAGTGCATGACTCTTAGCAGGTAGATGAGGTGTAAAGCCAGGGGGATGGCTGGGGTCACAGAAGCAGGGGATGTGGTGTCTGTTCGGATCCAAGAGAGCTCAAAAGTGCTAAGGAACTAGACAGTGCTCTTGGCCTATGTCTTGACCCAAATGCCAGACAAGGAGGGGGAAAAAAATGTGAAACAAGTGGAGACCAAGAATCCAGTGCTAGTGAGGTGAGGAGGTTCTTGGCCCTGAACTCCAGGCTGGCCAGGCTCACCCCCCAGAGACAGGCAGCCCGAGACCTCTGGGGGAAGTCAGCTCAAGGGCAGGACATGGACGTTCATGAAGCTTGTCAGTCAAAAACTTTGACAACACATGCTCTTTGCTGGATCCCAAGAGAGCAAGTGAGCAGAGGGGACTGAGCTAATCCAACCCAGGCCGCAGCTCAAGCTCTCACAGGTAGTAAATGAAGGCGTCAGGATCCGAACCCGCCGCTCGGACTCCAGAGTCTGCACCACTGATGCGAGAGCTGGCGGGTAATGCGCGTTCCCATAACAGGGAAAATGGGCATTCAGGTGCCAGTTTCCGGCAGTCACTGGCTTCGAACCTACCTTCCCTCCAGCTTGTTTCTCCTTCTAAAATGGGATTTTGCTAATGGCAGCGTGCTAGCCTAAAGGGTAGGTTGTGACCGCTGAATGACTGAGTACATCTAAAGCGGGTCTCCACAATCTCCCGCCGGAGACAAACGGCGCAGGTGCCTGTTTTTATAAATAAAGTTTTATTGGAACACACTTGTGCCCATTCGTTTATGGATTACCTATGGCTGCTTTCTCATGACTTGCTGTTGGTGGTTGAGACAGGACTCTATGGCTCTCAAAGACTAAAACATGGGGGCGCCTGGGTGGCTCAGTGGGTTAAGCATCAGCCTTCCGCTGGGGTCATGATCCCAGGGTCCTGGGATGGAGCCCAACGTCGGACTCCCTGCTGGGCCGGGAGCCTGCTTCTCTCTCTCCCTCCGCTGCTCTTCCTGCTTGTGCTTGCTCTCTCTCAAGTAAATAAAATCTTAAAAAAAAAAAAAAAAAAGACTAAAACACACGTCATCTAACCTTTAAGAATAGGTTTGCTGGGGCGCCTGGGTGGCTCAGATGGTTAAGCATCAGACTCTTGATTTTGGCTCAGGTCATGATCTCAGGGTCCTGGAATTGAGCCCCACCTTGGTCTCTGGCCCCAGGCTCAGCAGGGAATCTGCTTGAGGATTTCTCTCCCTCACCCTCTCCCTCTGCCACTCCCCCTGCTCCTGGCTCTCTCTCTCTCACTCACTCTCTCTCTCTCTCAAATAAATTTTAAAATCTTTTAAAAAATAAAAAATAAAAAAATAAAGTTAGCATTATTAGTGATAATAAAATGTAATAGTATGACACAGCATTCAGAGGAAATTATTTAACAGTAAAACTTCAGGCACATTTCTAACTTAAACTGACCGCAATTTTTCGCAAGTAATCCGTATAAACATTGGGATGTCGCTCAGCTGGCTCACATTTACATGGAGGAGGGTTGGTTGATGTAGGAGACCAATTTTGCCATCTTTTATTATTTTTCAAGCTATAATGCTCATAAGATGAAATGTAAATATATTCTGCTAGCTTTGAATAGTGTGTTTTAATGGCTTACACCCCTACTAAAGTTAGCTTTTAGAGCAGACACAAAATAGAATAGGATACTGGACCTGGTTGATGCAGCGATGACAGGGTGGAGACAGAGTAGAACAGAGGTCAGAAGAAGAATGGGAACAGGCGTCACTATCTCACCACCCCAGCTGCAAATCAGGAGGACACAGTCCCCACCACTACCCATAACTACCCAGTATGGGCCCATCTAAGTACACTCGTGGGCATTTTTTTTTTAAGATACTTAATTATTTATTTGAGAGAGAGAAAGAGCGAGAGAAAGAGCACAAACAGGGGGAGGGGCAGAGGGAGAAGCAGATTCCCCGCTGAGCGGGGAGCCCGTTGTGGGACTCCATCCCAGGACTCCGAGATCGTGACCTGAGCCGAAGGTGGACGCTTAACCGACTGAGCCACCCGGGCACCGGGGTATTTTGTTTTTAAGGGAGGAATGTTAAGTTCCAAGCAGAACTTAACCAGAGGTAACACTCCAGGATTCCCTGGAGAATTATCAGCTTTGTGGCTTCTCCACAAATCCATTTGGGATGGCAGGCTACACATCAGTTGTAGGGGTCTTTCCCTTACCAGTCAGTGAGTGTTTCCCTTACCAGTCAGTGGGTCTTTCCACTCATTTTTACTATTGATACAAGACAAAAAGAAACAAAGAAAACCAAGACTCTTAGCCCAAAGTACTTTATTTATTTATTTATTTATTTTTAAATATTTTATTTATTTATTTGACAGAGAGAGGCACAGCAAGAGAGAGAACACAAGCAGGGGGAGTGGGAGAGGGAGAAGCGGGCTTCCCGCTGAGCAGGGAGCCCGATGCGGGGCTCGATCCCAGGACCCTGGGATCATGACCTGAGCCGAAGGCAGATGCTTAACAACTGAGCCACCCAGGTGCCCCCCAAACAAAGTACTTTAAAAGCTAAACATAAAGTAGCTTGGGAACTAGCTAGTTTTGCATTAGCCACTTTTTCTTCAATTAGTGCAAGAAACTGTTTAACAGTGTTCATTCAACCAAGATGGCCTTGCTTTATTTATTTTTTTAGTTTTTTATGCAAAGATTTGTAATCCATGAAGATAGAAACCGGCTCACAGCTTTATTGCCAACATCTAAAACAACATCTGACAGGTAGCAGGTATTCAGGGCTATCTGATAAAATTTGGGAGTATGAACTGGTTTCATTCGAACCCATGGTGATACAGTGGTGAGCAAGAGATATGTTTTCCCTGCCCTCCTCAGGCTTATTTACTAGGGAGAAGCTGACAATGATCAAGACAGCAAACTAGTTCTTTTTGCCAATTGTAATACATGTTAGGAAAGCAACAAGGTGTTCCATTCTAGGTCCAGGGTCTAATGCCAGACTATTCCCATCAATGTTATTAGTCCCATGGAAGTCCTTAGGAAGTACTTAAGCAATAAGTCAAAATACTTCAGAACACCAAAGGGGCTAGTTACTGTATTTTGTCAAACCTAAAACATCACCTTGTAAGATGCGCCATTATTTTGTGAACTATTAAGGAAGAAAGAAATGCTTCCAGTTATAATTGCAAGATGCACACTAATTTCAGTTATGTTAAAAATGTAAAAACTAAAGTGAACTTTAGAATTGATCAACTATGGCATCGGGCGCCCCAATTCTAGCAAATTGAATGAAACAAAAATGTGTGCCTTAAAGATGATCAATTTCCAAAAGATTGAGTGTTTAAGTAAATATATTTTTTTGAAATTTTGGCCAGTTCATATAATCAAAATTCTAGGGTCCCTGAGCATCTAGACCAGTCTTGTTGAATAATGACTGTTGAACGAAAAATGAATGAATGGAAGACGAAAGAATTAGAGCTACAATTAAAAAGAGTCTCTGCTCAGCAACAGCAGTAGAAATTCTATAAAACAACAACAAATGCCCTAAGAGAGCTAGATGGAAAATTATAATGATACAAAAATAAGGGAGACTTGCAAAGACATTTTCTTAATTAAAATAGCAATGTCGACATAATAATACTGCCATGGTTAACCTGGAGTGTTATTCTTACTTCTTTTAACTTGGAGTGTTTTTAGAGCTCTACATCATTTTGACACAATGACTCTATGTTAAAATCCACTTATACACTGAGCACCTGTCCTGTCTCTATCCTGGATATGTATATTGGTCATCAGCACTTTTAGGAGGTGGGTCCTAATAAATACTGAAAAATAAATGAATGAATTCTGTGTATATAGGAGCCTGAACCTATTCTCAGACCAAACATGATATAGTCCACAAATTTAATCAGTCCAATTTTCAACTGTAGGAAAATATTTGGATTACTCCCACAGAGAGAATATTCATAGTCAGCAAGCATCCTTTCAAAGAGATTGGGCTTATTGTACTATATTAAGGGTTTTTTGTTTTTTGGGTTTTTTTAATATTAAGGTTTTTGACATTTAATTTAAAAGAAAAACTGTCTATTTTGAAAACTAGTATTTCCAGACATTTTATGAGAAAGGAGTCACACACATTTCTGTAACTAATAAACTATTTTCCAGCTTAGAGTTAATTTTTTTTACAGTCACTTTGGTTAGATCCATGAGCTAGTTTTTCCCAAGATTTACTAGTTTTTTGTGTGTTTTTTGGGAAGATTTTCATCTGAATTGCCTTGCAATATTATCATCATTCCACATTGTTGTTTTGTTTAAATACATGCCTTTGCATTTATAACATTTTGTAAATACTATTACTGTACCTTTCTAGTTATGTTCTTTTGAAGGAAGCAGGGAAAATAATTATCCCTCCTATGTTGAATTAAAAGTACACAGGCTTCTCTTTCCCTTTTTAAAAAACTGTATTTTGGCAGTTGAAAACAGGTGCTTGTTTGGTTCATTCACAATATGAGAAAGATCAATGTGCATTTGAAACTCCTCTTTCTTCAGAGCAGAAAATCGTAAGCGTTGAGCAAAACAGAAAACAGAGCCCTTTTCTAAATTTAGCAGTGTCATATGACCCCACTCGTCTTTGTACTCAGAGCATTAAGGTATTAGCCACATTGCTTCATGGATGCAGCATATAATTACTCTAGGAAAAGGGGAGCATGACCAACCAGCACAGATATAAGTGTTGGGCTTCTGTCTGTCCTTTTTGATCTAAGGAAATAGACTTTTTAGAATGCTGTTGGGACGTCCCACATGACAGCTTGTCATTTGGGTAAACTTTCCCACTGCACACAGAAAACAGTTCTTCCATCTCTTTGGTTTTATTTTTATACCTCTTTTCAGAGCAACCGATGTTTAAACACTTTTCACATAGATTTTTTTTTCCGTTTGTTTCTTTAACTGTGAGATCTCAAACGAGGCAAATTCACTTTTGTCGTCACGATCACTCACGCCAACAGTATATAGTTCTCAATAGATCCCCTGTAATGAATCTCTGAATGTGGTGTTTTGTTTTACTTTTAAAGGATTGTTTATAGGGTAATTTGGACATGGATCCTTAAAGCTTTTTTTTTTTTTTTAAGAACTTTTCAGGTTTACTGCACTTCTGGAACTTTCTTTTTTTTATTTCAAGTTTTCATTTAAATTCTAGTTAGTTAACATGGGAACTTTCAATTAAAGATGAAGTTGGGAATGAGAATCTCAAGAGCTATCACTGTCTTTAGACGTGTTTATCTACAAACTAAAATTCTTAAAATGCCATTTCTGTTTTGCAGAAGGTAGACCTTTCTAACCAAGGGAAGGTTTGCAAAGCCATGGTTAGGAAGAAAACTTGCTTTTGCAGCCCTGGGAGGTGGGGGGAACTGATACATATTAAAATTGAGAAAAGGCCTACCCCAGCTTGGAGAAAAAGGAGTGGCTCTCACAAGGTATGAGCGTTTATAAGGGGGAAATTTTTTGCCCTCTGGGCCCATGGGAGGGAAGGAGTAGGAGGAAGTAACTAGGATTGTCCCACACTTGAAGGAAGCAGAGGCCTCAGCTAGTTGCTAAAAATTCAATAAAAAAAAAAAGAAAAAATGTAGCTCAGGCATATAGGAAGCTGTGGACCAGAATTGAGAATTTGGTTTTAAGATTCTAGTGTTTCTACTTGGAAACTTATCACCCTGTTTCCTTAACCAGCCTTTAAATATGTCTGATGATGATGCCCACTGATTAGTTTTGGATGTCCCTTATAAAACCCATTTTTTTTTCATAAACCTTTTACTACATAGTGATTTTTTTTTAACACTCAGAATGTCTTGAGATATTATCATATAGTTTGAGGTTTTTTTTTTTTTTAAAGATTTTATTTATTTATTTGACAGAGAGAGAGAGATAGCGAGAGCAGGAACACAAGCAGGGGGAGTGGGAGAGGGAGAAGCAGGCTTCCCGCGGAGCAGGAAGCCCGATGCGGGGCTGGGTCCCAGGACCCTGGGATCATGACCTGAGCCGAAGGCAGCCGCTTAACGACTGAGCCACCCAGACGCCCCGTAGTTTAAGTTATTTTTTGAAACTATTCTTGACAAATAAGAGGCTCCAAATTTTTTTAAATATCTTTTTTTTTTTTTTTTTTAGTGATCTCTATTCCCAAGTTGGGGCTTGGATTCACCACCCCAAGATCAAGAGTCACTGGCCCTACCGACTGAGCCAGCCAGGAGCCCCTAAATACCCCTCTTTTCAAAACAACCCTCCTGAAGTTAGATTAAAAGTTGAGTTGGTCTCTGTGATCTTTACTTGTCTTAAAAAAAGAAATTAAAATTAAACTGCTGTTTTGGAATGTCCCTTGCAAAACGATAAATCATAACTTTATCAACTTCCCCAGAGGCCTTCAGAACGAAAGAAAAAAAAAAGTTCATCTCAGCTCAGTTGCTCTGTAAATTCATCCTAAGAGGTAGCATTCCTCGCTGCGTATTCTGTTTACAGGGCAGCAAACACACTTTCCTTTTTGACGCTGGCTGAGGCTCCTCAATGCAAGGGAAGTTTGGGCAGTCAGCAAGCAAGCTCAGCCCAGGGAATGCTCAGCTGCAGGTTTAACTTCCTCAGGTTCAGAACTGAAGGCTGCTACAGGGGGTCTGGAGTGACCGAGAGCTCAGAGTCTCAAAATTAAGGAAGTAGTCAATTCATTTCCAAAGTTGTCTTCCCAAACGACTCCTGCTTCTAAATATGGAAGCTTCCTTTGTTTCTCAGTGCATGTGCATACACCATTTTCCCAGTCTGTGACAGACTGCTCTCTCTCTCTCTTGCTGTCTCTTAATAACCCAGAGTACTTGAGAGCCCATTAATACTCAAGAGGGTTTTGTACTTTATAAAATGTCTAGCATGTCAAGAAGGGAAAGAGTTCCTCCAATAACATTATCTATGGACATTTTTTGCCTCTTTTTAAAAAAAACCTCCCTGAATCCTACTCCTGACTACACGTCTGATTAATCTCTGGGCTCACAAGTTAACTCAGGAACCACACTCCACTGGCAGTGAACTATCTTTAGGAGATGAATTCACTGAAATTCACTGTTTTGCTACTCGGATTGGCCCCCACTGCAGCATTTTTTCTCGGAAGCTAAGCAGGGTCGGGCCTGGTTAATACTTGGATGGGAGAGCATTTTCTCTTCTAATAAGATCTAGATCTTTCCATCTTTGCACTACAGGAATGAGATGGGTTTTTAAAAGACTCATTTCCCCCTATTTCTCTAATCGTTTTCATTTTATCTCAAAAATGGAGAATTAAAAATCTCCAGAAATATCTGGCTTCCCTTTTCTTCTTATATAGTCAGTAGGTCTGAAAACCCATGTGGAGTAATAGGAAGTGGATACATTAGAAATACATTTTAACAATTCTGTCATATGCAAATCATTTCACCTTGGTTCCTTAGAACTTTTCATTGAAGTGTGTCATATTTTCATGTATATATAATGTATATTTATATGTTTATACACATATACATACTTAGGCTCAATGAAGTTATTGAGAAAGCTGACCTGAAATCAAAATACTAAAACCACAGCACTTGAGAACTGGAAATCATACAATTTTGTTTATCCCAGCTCTTTAGTTATACAAAGGGAAATTAAGGCTGAGGAAAGCTATTGCCCTTGCCTTAGGGTCTTTGGATTCTGGTCCTGAATTTGCCGTATCATTTCGCACAGATCGCCTACGGTCTTTTGTTTCCTCATCTGTAAAATGGGTGCACTGGGAGACATGCTCTTAAGCTATCTCATGTGTATGATTCTGCAAGCATAGGATTTGGATCACACAGAAGAGGTCATCCAGGACTCCCCGTGACTAGTCAGTCTACCTTTTCACCAGTGGGTCAGCTTATTTTAGCCCTGGACAGGTTTTAGCCCCCCTTCACTAAAAGGTTGGGTTCTGGCAGCTGGAGTTTCCTGCCTACTTGGGTTTGTATATTTTCGCCAGCCTTTGACTCGGAAAAATCCAATTCAAGTCGATTCCTTTAACGCAAGTGGCAGCAGATACTAGAATACCCAGAATTGTTAGAATCTTGTTTCCTGCTTCCCCCAGCCTCCCTGTCTCTGTCTTGCATGGTTCTCAGCTTTGCCAGAACGGGTCCGTTGTACTTTTGGGAATTCCCTCAACTACTCATCATTTCAGGCTGAACATGAATGATTTATCCAGCCAGAGTTAATAAAATTGACTGTGGTCTCTGAAGAAGGGATAGTTTGTCAAAGCTCTATCTTCAAACTAGTTGAATATATTTTTCATGAATTGTGATTAATGCCAGGTAATTTCAGATGGCTTTTACTAATTAATAAATCAATCACCTTGACTCATCTTGGCAGACTAAACTTTAAAAGTTCACTACTGCCTTGTTCAAAACCAGGATCCCATCCGTACCTAGTTTAGTGGCTTAATGTAATTCTTAAGAAAGCAAGCAGATTGAGCAATACTTTAATTCAGAAACAAGTTGCTCAATGTGTGTCCACTGAAAATAACAAGCCTGAGAAGGGGAAACTAACCATAAAACACAGGCAGTAGCTAATGTATTCCTGCCTCTTGACTGATTTCACATTTATACAAAGCTCACATTATTATAAAGGATTTGGAAAGGTCAGCTGGAAGCATCTTTCTACCCATAGAAGGATTTCTGAAGGAGCTGAAAGCACCAAATTAACTCAAAACAACAAAATAAAGAGAAAACTTTATCTGAGTTATTGTAACATGTCTGGCTCACAAACTCTACAGAACTCATGAAATAAATGCAGGTGAACTATTATTTATTTTTTTTCCTGCTCACAGAAAAGTTTATTTAAAAAGGCACTGGAGTTATGGTTTCAAGAAAGGAAAATGGTTCATGTTTTTCTTATCACATCAAAGGGGACGTACACGCCCTTTAACAGAAAGCAATTAGGGGCTGTTCAAAGAAAGCTTCCCTGCAGCGAGTAGCACTTGGTTCTGAACCAGGTAATACACACACCTAGAACCTTCCAGGACCAAAAGAGAGAGATGCGGGGGGGGGGGGGGGGAGGAGGAGAGGAAGAGAGAGAGGGAGAGAAAAGAAATAGTTAATTCAATCACCCCATAAATTAAACCTCAAATGACATTCTCAGGATCTTTTCTGTTTTCTGTTACTAGGTTATTGAAAAAACTTCTCACGGAGGAACAGGTATTCAATGAATGTCTTTATACAAAAGAAAAATGCCTGGATCCCAGCCTTAGAGGGGTTCACAACCACACAGAAGGCTTGGAGGACTATAATCCTGCCCTTCCAGGATATTCACTGAAGTAGACCCCAGTGATCCTGGGCCCAGGACCCCACAAACTTCTTCTGCCCTGTGTCTCTGGATGCGGCTAGGACGCCTGGAGTGAGAGAGCACAAAGAGCCTCGCGAGGTGGGAGAGTGAAGAGGGACAGGGAGGAGATGAGTTTAGAAGGATCCAGAGCCTCAAGAACATTTCTCCACACCTCCCCTGAAAAACTGTGGCACGGAGAATTCTTCTCCTTTGGAATGCAAATGTAGCATTCACAGCCATCCCGTCTTCTGAGTGGATTAACATTTAGACGGTCATTTTTCGTTTGGGGGAGGAGAAAAGGAAGAGAAAGAGGAAAAGGAATTTTCTTTTAATTAAGAGGAGGAAGAGCTAGAGTAATCAAAATCATAATGGACATGATGACTTGTAAGGATCGTTTCTAAAGTGCCAGGTCTGGGCTAAGTAAGGGCTTTTTATTCTTATTCCCTAAACTTACGGTTAGGTAAACCTCCCCTAGCTGACACTCCCTCAGTTTCCTAAAATCCTTTAGTCATCTTTCCCGAGGGCATTGGATGTTTTTCCTACCTTAAACACCCACTCTTGCTAAGGGCCATCTATGTAAGACAGGTAACAGCATCCAGGGTGAAATTGCAAGGTTCCCAGTTAAAAAACGGTTAGGGAAGAAATCGCTGGATTCCTCTATGATATAATGTACGGGCTTTCACACCCTCAACAGTCATAGCCTTCCTTAACCGGGATCCCCGTTCAGCCACTCACAGCTGTGTGACCTTAGGCAACCCTCCACACCTCAGTTTCACCATCTATAAAATGGGTGTAATGATGGTATCAAGCCCTAAACGTCATCGTGAGAACCAGATACACGAATACATATAATAAATAAAGGCTGGCCATTGTTTTTGTGCTCGTTTTCAGGTTATCTGTTAAGAAACTTCCAATAGTGCTAATGTCGTGACCTTCTTCAGCCTGGAACTGGATTAATTAATATGTGTCTAGAAATATATTAAAAGTCAGTGATTCTTGAGAAAACTTTATCTCACCAATATCGTGACTTAGCCACTACAGGAACTTCTAAAAGCTTGATGTTATTTTTATATATGAAATTCTAAACACTTGGACCCATCTCGTCTCCTCAGGATAAAGTCATTCCATGAGAAAAGTAACAGTGTTTCTCCCCCGCACCCCACAATCTCCTACGGTGAGCATTTAACATACACTACATCAAACAAGCAGGTAAGGAAAAATAATAGTTTCAGGTGTAAACAGAACGGCTGACTGGGCTAATTTTGGTAGTTCGTTTTTTTTCCCCTAGACAAAGTAGATTTTCAAGCCAAGTGGTACATAATAGTGTCTACAAATGTAAAGATTCTGCTCTCTACATTTAATTACATATGTGCCTATTCTTGATGTTGTTTGTGTGTTCCCTCTGTTTTTCTTACCCATTCCAGCCAAAGATCTGACTTAATTTTATTGGACTTTGTGAAGAACCAGGAATTGATACTGGGTTGTTGTTGTTGTTGTTGTTTTGGGTTGTTTTTGATTTATGTCAAAATTTTCTGCTTTTCACTTTGCTAAATTCCTTCTTCTATTTATATTGGTAGATAATATCCACATTTATATCCCGGGAAGGTATACTGAGAATCCCACTTGGGGTGGAGCAGACACCAGGAAGATAAAACTTAAGAAAAATACACTTAGATGATTTCACCCCTAACAGAAATGAAGGTTTTTTTGGGGGGGCCGGGGAGGGAGGACAGAAGATTGTTTGGCTTTCAGATTTTGCTTTTTTTACAAGAATGTATTCAGGTATAGCGTGAGGAATGAAAAATACAAAGAACACCCTCCAAGAGTTCCTAAGCATCTAAGGTGGGGTGGGCTCACCTGCAGGGTCCGGAGGGCAGGAAGCAGGGAGGGGCTGAGCAGGAGTGCGGAGAGGGCGGTGGGCGGGACCAGGGCGACTCGGTTGCTTTCTCGGGTCGCCTGGTTCTCTGCCGTTTTGTCTCTCCCACCCACGAATTTCACCCAAGTGTGCAAGGACCTGCATACACCTCGCAACACGCTGCAGGGGCCACGATGACTGTGTAAAGGTTGGGGTGCACAGCCTGGCTGGAGGGAGGAAGGAGAGATAGAGAGGGAGGGAGGCAGGCAGAAGGGGGGGAGGGAGACAGCGAGAGAGATCACGTGATTTTCTGGAACGCAGACTAGCTTCTTTATTTTGATTCTCTAGCAAACTCACTATCTCCAAAATGCGTTGAGTGCATGGAAAGAGTAAAGTCACGTTCCACTGGAAAGGGTCACTTCTTCAGTTCACACGAACTTATTCTTTGATCCTCCCTCATTGCTCTGAAGATTTGCTTCTCTTTCAAATCAAATAATTTGTTTCTCATTCTGAGAAAAGCTTTCTAGATGTGATTTCCCTTTTGAAAGAGCGACTTTGAAGTCTTCCTCGGGCACATCCTTTCTTAAAGGGATATGGAAAGAGGAGAAAGGCCTGCGGGGAGCTTGTTTTAAAAAAGTCACTTTCCGGACACCCTGTCTTTCCATTAAAGACTCTTGAACTGAAACCTGCCGGCTGGCAAGGAGACTATTTCAAATGCAGCTCCCGGGGCTGGAACACCCCTGCTCCCCACCGGGAGCACCCAAACTCTTCGGACCCAGGAGCCCAGGGAAGGTAAAGGTGGGCAGAGCCGAAAGGAAGCTGTGTTTTCATTTTTGAGTAAAGCCACTTCCGTGGGAGGACTCTTGGCTCTGAATTAGCAAGGATTGCCAAATGCTCTTAGTTCTTGTCTCCCAGGACTTCAGGGCAGGGACAGCTGAAATCCGGGCTTGTCCATTTCCTGGGATGGTTAGATTTCAGGCTCCGGGGCTGTGGAGGATTTATTACCTTGGTCCGGGGTTGGAGCCGCTCGGTGGACCGGGCCAGGCCGAGCACCTGCCCCACAGTGGCCCAACACGCTGGCAACAAATTCAAGCCTCTCAAGTGCGGAATGAGATGTGTGCACACGAAGTGACCTTTAATTGTGTCTTAGAAACTCATGTCAGATCAACATGTGGTTTCACTTATTCAGCAGAGGTGATTACATTTCAAGCTGTTTTGTGTTAGTTTTCAGCATTTAAATAAAGCATTTTCTCTGTCATATATTTGATGTGGCTCAAAGAAGCTCGCTTCTTTTTTTTTTTTTCCCTCTCATAGATTTTATTGTTTGATTAGTTCTTTTTGTCAAGTGAGATCAAAGATGGCTTTCCTTTCTTTAGGAGAGATCTTTTCTTAAAACAAATCAATGAAATGGATTCCATGGCAAAGAGGAATTTTATTTAAAAGATTTTGAAAAGGGAAAAGATTTCAATGGGAGTGAAGAAAAGATGGTTTTATGCCTGCATTATATTTATCTGTCAGAGAGTTCAATGAAAGTAAATACTAGGAGCGCCTGGCGGGCTCAGTCAGTAGAGCATGCGACTCTTGAACTTGGGGTCGTGAGTTTGAGCCCCACATTGGGTGTAGAGATTAGCTAAAAAATTTTTTTCTTTCTTTTAAAGAGAAAAACTAAATACTGTGGCATGCTGAACTTTGGATTTACTATAGGAAGGCTTTTGCAATCTTAGCTGGTAGAACTATTATGGAAAATATCCACTTCACATTTTGTGATCTGGGAATATTAGGGAGCTGCCCATCTCCACTTCTGGCTTTGCTATGGAGCCGATGCTGGCCTGCTGGTCTTTGCTCATGCTGTTCTAGACAGCTGGAATGTCCTTCCCATGCCTCTGCTGGACACTCCTTCCTAGACTTCAAGAGGAAACCCGGCAGTTTCCAGAAAGCATCTGTGTTGTAGCTACCTCTATCAAGGACCGACCATGTTATATTGAAATTATGTATTTACTTGTGGACCTGTAGGCAGGAAATGTGCTCTTAACTTGTGGACCTGTAGGCAGGAAATGTGTTCTTCACCTTAAAAAAAAAAAAAAAAAAGATTTTATTTATTTATTTATGGGGGGAGGAGCAGAGGGGAGAGGGACAAGCAGACCCTGCACTGAGGGCGGAGCCCAATGCAGGACTCGATCCCATGACCCTGAGATCATGACCTGAGCCAAAGCCAAGAGTCAGACACTCAACTGACTGAGCCACCCAGGCGCCCATGTTCTTCACCTTTGTTCCTCTCTCTTCCTGTGCTTGTTGGAACTAAACACATATCTGTCAATCCGAACGGAACAAAGACAGAATTGTGGTCAGCATTCACTTCGCTATTAAAAAAAAAAGATGATTAGGATCATATCGGGAGTATTTGGCAGTCACACAGTAAATAACATGTGTCAAATATCACAAATAGAATACACAGATGCTCCTAGACAGCACTTGCTATGATCCTCAAATGGTAAGTATTTTTCTCATTTACTGTATAAATCCATCTTTTTAGCTTAAAATGTCTGCTCCCTGAGGGCAGGAGTTTTTGTCTCGTTTTCTTCACTGCTCTATCCCCAGCATTTGGAACAACACCTGAGACATTGCAGTAGCTCCAAAATGATTTGTTGAATGAAGGAAGCAATCTAGACACCATTTTGCCCACTTCCAGTCATGATGATGGTGGGGGGGATTGAGATAGTCATCCAAATAATTCAAACCAGAGATTGCTAAGTAGGTCTTGGGGATGTGGTGACCATAGTTAATAATACTGTATTGCATATTTGAAAGTTGGTGAGAGTAGATCTTCAAGAAGTTTGCATCACAAGAAAGAAAAATTTGTAACGGTGTGTGGTGACAGATGTGAACTAGACTTAATTGTGATCATTTCACAATATATACAAATATCGGATCATTATACTGTATATCTGAAATGAATATCATGTAATAGGCCAATTATATCTCAATTCTTTTTTAAAAAGTTTACTTTCTTTTGAATTAGCTTTCAAGGGGCCTCAGTTATGTGGGTGGTTCTTACAAGTCTCCAGTTGCACTGAATGGGAGTTTGGCTTCAGGCTCCCAAGTAGTGCATCACATGGTTGATGCCTCTTCAAGGCTCAGAACAATACATTCTTTGTTTATTCAAAAAATCAGGGGTGCCTGGCTGGCTCAGTCAGTCGAGTATGTGACTCTTGATCTCGGTGTTGTGGGTTCGAGCCCCACGTTGAGTGGAGAGATTACTTAACAATAAAAAATCTTAAACAAAATAAAACAAAAAAACCCCAGGTAATTGCCTGAAAAAAAAAAGTTATCAGGAAAATGAATTATTTGGTATCCTAAAGCATCACCAAGACAACATTTTAAAATTCTTCTTTTGCTCTCAAAGTGTAGATGCTTAATAGAATTTTCTAGACTTGACCTCAACCAAGAAAAGTAAAAAAGTCAGAATCTTCAGTGTATAGAACTCCACATGCTCCATGACGCCAAGAACCAGGTAGGTTGTGGTCTCTGTTGAGCATCCCACACTCCCTGGCAGAGGGCCTGGCCCACAGTAGGCCAGCAAGAACTGTATTGATGGGGGTGCCTGGCTGGCTCAGTTGCTGGAGCCTGAGACTCTTGCTCTTGGGGGGTTGTGAGTTGGAGCCCCACATTGGACGTAAAGATTACTTAAAAATAAAATCTTAAAGGGGCACCTGGGTGGCTCAGTCGGTTAAGAGTCTGCCTTCGGCTCAGGTCTGGGATCAAGCCCTGCATGGGCTCTCTGCTTAGTGGGGAGTCTGCTTCTCCCTCTCTGTGTTCTCTCTCTCTCTCAAATAAATAAATAAAATCTTAAAAACAACAACATCAGAAACAACTGTGTTGATGAGTGAAGGAAGGAATAGTCTATCTCAGCAACTGTTGTATAGGTTGAACTTTAGGCATCATTTGAGATCGTGAACCGCTGTGGAAGAAATTTCCCCTGCCTTTACAAAGTAGTGGTTGAATGGCTAACCATTTAATTTGAACATCTAGGTGGCCACTTGTATGCCCAATTAAAAGTTTCCAACCATGGTTTTGCTTGTGTACATATTGCCCCTGTAATTACCCTGTGTGTAAAATACACTGGGTTTTCTGTAATAGAAGAAACAACAAGGAAATACATATACCTATGGGAGAGAGGTGAGCATTAAAAAAAAAAAAAAAAAAAAAATCCCAGGAGTGAGAAACAACAGGAAAAGAAAAACTTTTTTTTTTAAACAACAGAAAAAATTAATGCAAAAATTAGTGCAATTAGATAATGTTTTGTGTTTTGTTTTTTGTTTTTTCCTTAGAGCACAAAGCCTCTGAGAGAGGATCTAGGCCTTGGCAAAAAAAACCACACCAAAAAACAACAAAAAAAAACACATTAAGGCCCATAGGCCAATGCAAGATCTGGCCATCTAAATATCTTTACTCAGTATTTTGGTTGGCTTTTTCTGCATAATGAAGTATACCAAGATGTGGTAACTTAAAGCAACCAACTGTTTAGAAACATTATTTTAATTTTTTAAAATTAAAAAAAAAATTTTTTTTAAAGCAGTTTTGGGTTCAGAGCAAAATTGAAAGGAAGGTCGAGAGATATTCTGTGTATCCCCTGCTTGCACAGTGCACATGCTCCCCCCCCAACCTATACACAGCCTTTCCCCAACCATTTATTCTTTAGATCATATTTTTCTAGATTAAGCCAGACAGGCTGATCACTGTTGGATTCTCTCGTGTATCTGTGACCAGCTGCTGGAGGATGAAGCATGGTCTCCTTCGCGTGACTGCTGGCTGTCCAGCTCGATAGTCTAGCAGTCCTCAGCTGAGATGGCTTGTCTCTATTCCATATGGTCTCTCCAGCACAGTAGCCCAAAGTTCCTCACCTGATGATCTCCAAGTCCCAAAGGGCAATGAGAGTACAATGTACGAAGTGCCTTGAGGCCTGGGCTCAGGGCCTGTGCCTATCACCAGGGCTTGAAGATAATGCTAACAAAGTATTGCCATTGGGGAAAACTGGTTTAGGCAAAACTAAATAATATAATCAGTAAATCAACTGAATCTGGCAGACATCAACCACTGAATGTAAACGCGGGAGAGAGGTTAGCATCACGAGATCTAGCTAAGCGCGATTAGCATACAATAGTTGGGCCAGACTTACACTAAAACATGATTAGTTGTTTATCTGCAAGTCAAATTTAGATGAAAGCCTAAGGTCTTGTTATTTTCATATAGGAAGCAAATAGAAATGGAAGTTTTAGTATGTTCCTTTGCCACCCAGGGGCTCACCTGGCGCTGACTACCCTCTCCACTTTGGAGACACTACACTCAGAGCTTTTAGGGTAAAAGGATCACTTCTCACTGGGTTTTGTATCCCCAGGGCTAATTGTGAGCTTCTAATAGACCACAGGACCCTGAGTAAATGTTTAAATCTTCTGTTTCTCAGTTTCCTCATCTGTGAAATAAAGCTAATAATAGTACCCACCTCACAAAACCATGTGAGGATCATATGTAGAGTACATGCAAGATGCTTAGAGTGTCAGACATGTGGTAGGCCCTCGTTACATGTTATTTATTTATTATATTATTATTATTGATCTCATTGTTATTGGCAATCATGGTTGGTCAAATTCTACTACAAAAAAGCTGTTATAACTAAACAATTTTTTTTTTAAGATTTTATTTATTTGAGAGAGAGAGCATGAGAGGGAGAAGCAGACTCCCCACTGAGCAGGGAGCCCGATGCGGGACTCGATCCCGGGACTCTGGGACCATGACCTGAGCCAAAGGCAGTTGCTTAACCAACTGAGCCACCCAGGTGCCCCTAAACAGTTTTTTATATTTTATTTTTAATTTTTTCCCCATTTTTTAAAATTTAAATTCACCTAATTAACATATAATGTATTATTGGTTTCAGTGGTAGAGGTCAGCAATTCATCAGTCTTATGTAACACCCGGTGCTTATCACATCACATGCCCTCCTTAATGTCCATCCCCCAGTTACCCCACCCCTCCACCCCTCTCCCCTCCAGCAACCCTCACTTTGTTTCCTATGATTAAGAGTCTTTTATGGTTTGTCTCCCTCTCTGATTTTGTCTTGTTTTACTTTTTCCTCTCTTCCCCTATGATCCTCTATTTTACTAAACAGTTTTAAAAAAGGAATCTTAAAATTATTTTCAAACTCCACACACACACACTTTTTTTTTTTTTTTTTTTAATATCTAATGCTACCAAAAGTACACAGAATTGGTATTCTCAAGACAGCAGGACTTGGGGCGCCTGGGTGGCTCAGACGGTTAAGCGTCTGCCTTCGGCTCAGGTCATGACCCCAGGGTCCTGGGATCGAGCCCCACATTGGGCTCCCTGCTCAGCGGTAAGCCTGCTTCTCCCTCTCCCACTCCCCCTGCTTGTGTTCCCTCTTTATCTGTGTCTCTCTCTCTGTCAAATAAATAAATAAAATCTTTAAATAAAATAAAATAAAATAAAATAAAATAAAATAAAATAAAATAAAATAAAATAAAATAAAATAAAAAGACAGCAGGACTTTACTTCCACTTCAATTTAGCACTGCAGTGGAGATCCTGGGGGTGCCTGGCTAGCTCATAAGGTAGAGGATGCGACTCTTGATTGTGAGTTCGAGCCCCATGTTAGGTGTGGAGATTACTTAAAAATAAAATCTTAAGGGACACCTGGGTGGCTCAATCGTTAAGCATCTGCCTTTGGCTCAGGTCATGATCCCGGGGTCCTGGGATCGAGCCCCGCATCTGGCTCCCTGCTCAGCGGGAAGCCTACTTCTCCCTCTGCTTGTGTTCCCTCTCTCGCTCTCTCTCTGACAAATAAATAAAATCTTAAATAAAATAAAATCTTAAAAAGATAAAATAAAGTGGAGATCCTGGAGCATTTTCGTCTATATACAATTCTGCATACACACCCCAGTCTTGGGAAAGTATATTAGATGTTTTAAATTTGTATAAAGGGATATGTCCCAGCTCCCTGGAGGTGTTGGGATTGGCATATGACAATAATAATAGCAATAACATCATACTGATACCTGAGTGGAGGTCACTGACTGTGTGACCTCATGCCTGTCACTTAGGCCCCTGGAGCCTTGGTTTTCACATCCTACCTTCCTCTAAGACTTATGAGCTACATGAACACTGTGTGAGCAAGCACATTATTTTAAATTCCAATATGCTACTCACACATTATTAATTATGCCTAGGAAGCACTTGCTTCTTTGAGGTTGGATAGTATAAATCCATTTTCAGACTCCAAAAGGATACATTAAAATTATTTTCACATTTATGGTTGAAAATCAAACACCTTACTTAATTTTAAATACCAAGCTCTTTTAATTCAATGTTGTGAGGACAGTCACTGTGTTTGAGTGAGGATCATGGTACCTTGCCTTTGTGGGCTGAACATAGTATTTGTGATGTGGGACACAATACCTGGGTTCTAATATATAGGGGTGCCTCGCGGGCTCAGTCCATGGAGCATGCGACTCTTGATCTTGGGTTGTGCGTTCAAGCCCCACGTGGGGCATAGAGAGCACTTTAAAAAAACATACAGTTCTTGATCAAAGGATAAAATGAAGATCCTGTCCATGTTTACGGGGCTTATTTCACTATTGCAGGTCATTATAAACCTGGCTCCATTCAGAGCTGGTTCTTCAGTGTCCTTCATCTGTGGGACTGAAGTCCAATCTAGCCCAGAGAACCACTTCCTTAAATAAAGCATTTAGCACAACCTAAGCATAATAATAGCTAGCCAGTGAGCTTTTGCTTTTGCCAGGCTCAGGGCTTTGTCCCCTAAAAGTTTTTCTGGTTAAGAGTTTGAACTCTTGGATCAGCTGATCTGGGTTTTAATGTTTCACTCACTCTCTACTCCTGTGTGAATTTGTGTGACTTGGTTTAACTGTTCTGGACCTCCATTTTCTCATCTGTAACCTGAGGGAGCCAATAGGGCCCATCTCACTGAGTTACTGTAATTATAAGAATGGTCGTGTTTGTGTAATATTTATTGGTACTTTTTTTTTTAATTGTATTTATTTATTTGACAGAGAGAGACACAGCGAGAGAAGGAAGACAAGCAGGGGGAGTGGGAGAGGGAGAAGCAGGCCTCCCACGGAGCAGGGAGCCTGATGCGGGGCTCGATGTGGGGCTCGATCCCAGGACCCTGGGATCATGACCTGAGCCGAAGGCAGACACCCAACGACTGAGCCACCCAGGCGCCCCTATATATTGGTACTTATTAAATGTCGGGCATGTTCTCATCCCTCACATCGCCCTCAGGATCCATCGAGGTAGGTAAATGATGTCATAAAAATATATCCCACCCAATGCAATAAAGCTATTTCACTTTGAATGACGTATGTGTATATATATGTATATATATATACTTTTACAAACATTTTCATTTTTTCTGGATTGTCACTTATGCAGAAATATTTGTACAACCCTGGTCTAGGGTATAGTGGGATGAAGAAATAAAATAGCCACAGATCAGTAGGAAATAGTAGTAGAATATAAAAAGGATTTATTTTTTTTTTTAAAGCAAGGATGACTCACATATTATTATCCTTTGGAAGAACTTAGTTGTTCTTTTTTTTTTTTAAGATTTTATTTATTTATTTGACAGAGAGAGAGGCAGGGAGAGAGGGAACACAAGCAAGGGGAGCAGCAGAGGGAGAAGCAGGCCTCCCGCGGAGCAGGGAGCCCGATGAGGGGCTCTATCGCAGGACTCTGGGATCATGACCTGAGCTGAAGGCAGACGCTTAACAACTGAGCCACCCAAGCGCCACCAGAACGTAGTTGTTCTTTGGGGAGGGACTAGTTCCATGGTCAATAAATTCAGGAAACACAGTCTCCTCCCTCTGAAAATCCACAGCACATTTCCTATGCCGATTTGACCACAAAAATCGTTGTTGTCGTGTCTTCTATCCTTACTACCATTGTGGAACAGCGTCTGGAAATCTCTAGCATACTGCTATGTGTGCAGGAACTCAAGCAAACATGGAGTATGTGCATCTGAACCCGAAGGTACCTTCCTGCGAGCTGGGGGGTTACATTCCAGGAGGCAAGGGCAGGCGAATGACCATCTCATTAATTTTTCAACTGATTCTTGTGGTTGGGTGCAGAGTAGCTTTAAAGGCTGAATCACAACGGCAGAAGACCTGGTGATTAGCAGCTAGTGTCAGGGGGGAAAAAAGGTGCTGTTTACCGGATGACAGAAGCCCCAAATGCTCTCTGTCCTTGCAGCGCGCCCCCACGCAGGGTCTCGCTGTGTTGCACCACGCGGAGGTGCAGAGGTGAACCTCTGCGGTACGGTGTGGTGCCTGTTTGTATTGTAGGTGTGAACTGTTCTAACCTCAGGAAATCGCAACCAGGGTGATCACTCAATTTGGGGTCAACACTCACTGTTATTTAATTGAGAAAGTTGTTTATTCAGCTTTCATATTTATACTTCTTTGCTTTTTCTCATTCCCACTCTGCACTAAATTGTCTCTCTGCTTAAGGCATGCCTAATTCTTCAGAAAAGAGATTTTTATTGTTTAAACCACCTGTGTGCAGCCTTTTTTTTTTTTAAGATTTTATTTACGGGCGCCTGGGTGGCTCAGTCGGTTGGGCGACTGCCTTCGGCTCAGGTCATGATCCTGCAGTCCCTGGATCGAGTCCCGCATTGGGCTCCCTGCTCGGCAGGGAGCCTGCTTCTTCCTCTGACCCTCCCCCCTCTCATGTGCTCTCTCTCTCTCATTCTCTCTGTCTCAAATAAATAAATTTAAAAAAAAAGATTTCATTTACTTATTTGTCAGAGAGAGCATGCACAAGCAGGGGAAGCCGCGGGCAGAGGGAGAGGGTGAAGCCGGCTCCCTGCTCAGCAGGGAGCCTGCATCCAGGACTGGATCCTGTGACCCTGGGATCATAACCTCAGCCGAAGGCAGACACTTAAGGGACGGAGCCACCCAGGTGTACCTTGTACCTGTGTGCGGCTTTAAAGAAAATACACAGAGAGTAAAAATCATGAAGATTCTCCCACACGGGAAAGGGCCCTCTCAACATCTTATGAATGTCATGCTTGACTTTTCTTGAACACACAGTAATTTTACATGAATTCTGTGCTGTATGTCCTAGACATTTTTTTTTACAATATAAATATAGACATTATTTTTGTTAATGGCCCAAAATATTCCGCTGTGTGGATTTGTCGTAGTTCATGTAACCCTCTGTCTGCTTTTGAGGGACCTTCTGGTTGTCTGCAACTTGTCATTATTCCAAATTGGGACTTGTTCAAACACCCTTGTGTAAGTAGCTTTTCACACTTGAGAGATGTTTCTTAAGGTAAATCTCTAGAGGTAGTATATCTGTACGGAAGCATATCTGTATCTTATATTTGCCTCCATATTGCCAAATTGCCTTCCAGAAAGGTTACACCAAATGACCCCCATTCCAAATGTGCAAGAAATTGCTTCTTTTGATACCTGCAATTTTTAAACCATTTATAAGACCACTCAAGATCTCCACTTTAATGTGTGACTATCCCAAGGGAAAAAGATTAGTTCTGTTGTAAAGTGGATCACTTCCAGGGGGAAAAAAAAGGCCTACAATACAGAAACCAGTTAATTTTCCATTTTGTCCACCTAATGCCAAAAGATAAGTGTGAACGTCCCTTTCAGGGAGTTACTAGTGTTTCAAGCGGCACAGAGATCAAATCTGAGCTCAGTACTGTAACACAAACACAAATGAGATAGAGTTGCCTCTTTTCCAAGATTTCCAAGGCTTGGGAAATCCTAAATGAGTGTCTTTAAATAGATATGAATCTATTAAGTCAAAGATTAAATTATTTCACGGACAACGGAGCAACTTGCTAATGCAAGAGTGCATACCATCTTCCAAGCCTGCCTTATATAACCTTTCTGGAATTATTGATTGGGTATGTCCAAAAGAACAGGTTTCTGAGGCTGGGTTTCCCTTTAGACAAGAGTACCCTATACAATGCCTCGTTCCTGGCATCTAGTAAATATTCAGTAAAGCCTAGTTGAATGGATACACGGCATATGGCAAAGTTAGGAAAGAAAGTATCCACCCTATCAGTCAGAATCTATCTAATCAGCCAGAGTTATTCAGGAGCTATTAATAGATAACCGAAGGGTGTAAGTATATGCTCTGAACAATCCTTCCTGGATTCTCATGTTTTCCAGAAGTAGCGACAGCAAACCTGTGGCCAAGGTTTTATTGTTTTTGTGTGTGTGTGTGTGTGTGTGTTTTTTGCTCAGGTGGTATTTAAACATTTTGAAATAGTTGCCAACATTTCTCAAGTAAACTTTGCAGAAGAATCTGGATTTCTGGCTTTTCTCAACAAAATGTGAGCTCTGGCCACACCAAGTCTGAACATGCATCCCCATGGCAATAGAGGGCCAGGGGTGAGGACGTAGGCTTCTCCTCCAGACTGCCGAAGCCCCCACCCCGCTGCCTGGCTCACCTCTCTCTACCTGGCTGGTCTCTCAATGCAGCTTGATTTTGCCACACCTTTTTTTTTTTTTCTTTAAATTTGGAATGTGTTCCCTGGAGACCTCCTTATCTTAGATTATTACCCCAAGTCAAAGAAATTTACTTGCTTTCTCTCTCCCTGATTTTTAGAAGACCGTGCTACTTCTGAGCTTTCCTCCATAGCTTGCATCTTGTTCTTTGTCTTCACCAGACGAGCAGGGAGGGACAACTCTCTAGAGGGACTGTCTCTCAGCAAACTCTCTACTGTACGTTGGTGATAATCAAAGACATTGGAATACTTTCTCCCGGGCACGTGGAGTGGGGGAGGGGAGATTCCGAGAAGCCAAAAGACACAAGATTATGGAGGGTTATTGCTCAATCTTCATGCTCTCGGCCAATCTTGGTTGTCAGATTAACCCCAGCAAGACATTTACTTGATATACTGATTTTTTTGGAGGGGGGGAGGGAGGTGGGAATCTTGATTCTACTCTGCTTTAAGAGAAAAAAAAAACAAAACTGTTGACTATTATATAGACATCAAAATACAGAGAAACATTCTTAATATTTTGCTATCAGAAAAGCAGACATTTTAGACATCGCAGATCACATACAAGATAAACACATTTGCCCATCCCCCACCTCCCCTAATAACGTAAGAATAAATGCCAAACTTCTATTACCAATTTGTAGATCTAAATCGACTTTATTTTTTCCTTCAACAGTAGGTGTTTGGTGTCAATGTACATTTTTTCTGCCAAAAGGCTTCCTGTCCCCAAACTATTAATTTTGTTTTTATGAATAATACAGTATGCCCCAGTTATTATTTAGTTTGATTGTATGCTAGCCTCATGCTCTGCATTTTAATTTAAGTGTAACTGCTCAGGAAAAATGCAAATCTCTTCTATTCAAATTCAAAAGAAAATAAATGGATTTTTTATGGCCTAAAGGATCTATTCATTACCAAATCATTTATCTTTTCAGAAGGAACAGTTTATATATCCAATATGCTCTAGTGCTGTCTTTATTTTCTTCATTTTTTCTCCTTTGATAAATATGCTTGCTCTTTCAAATCTCTCTTGAATCTCTGCCGATAGGGGCAGCTTATAGCCGACTGAACAAGAATATAATTAATAGCATCAAGCAGAAAGCAAAGGTTGCATAAGAAAGCTGGAACATATTGGATTTTTAAAAAATAATAAACAAATCTAAAACTTGGATTGCAATGTTAAAAAAAAACAACAGAAAGAAAGATACACGCCTGGCCTTATCAAAGGAAAATGACATAAGGGGAGGGAAAAGACAGAAGTACGCGTCTCTTTCACAGACTTGCTTTTTGTGAGTCCTGTTGCTGACAGCCTTAGGAACACTCATCATGCACTCTGATTTTGCTTCTAACATTATCTATTAGAAGTTTGGCATTTCTGGTGCCAGCCTTTTTTTTTATTGAACACCGGTTTATGTTTATATCTTGATTAGAGAAACCAGTTTAGAGAGCATTGCTTCTGGGGGGGGCGGGGGTCGGAATACACAGACAGCTGTGATACACAAAACAATTTCCGCTAAATCCCTTTCATCATAGCAGCTCCAAAGGGCTCGACCGGCTTCCTCCTGAAATTAGGAAAGCCCTTAAGTGAGAAATAGTAATGGCAGGTGTGAGTTTGTGGCCTTTTTCTTTTCTGAGACATTTGCCTTTCTCTGACATACCGGACTTTAAAAATCATATGATTGCCTTAAAGTTACGCAGAACGTTGACTTTCCCCATTCATGTTTTATGCATTCAATCGGATTTCAGGGCAAACTGAATGGATTTCTTTGTTCTGACTAGATTGAGTCCAGATAGATAATCTAGTTTAGTTATGGCTACATTGTTCAAATAATGCTAATTACAGTGCTTACAATACAATGGCAGATTTCAATGTTCATTTGGAAGAAGGGAAAAATCATCTGCCGAACCCAAAAATGTGTCGTCACTCTAACTTGCTCCCTGAAGGCCAATTTAAAGACTGGTTTTCGAAGAATAGTTTACCTTGAAATTCTTAAACACCAGCGGGGCTTCCACACACAACAGCCTGTGTAAGGGATCGGTGGTAATCCTGGTGGGGGGCGGGGGGAGGCGGACTCCAAGAGTCTTTTTTTTTTTTTAAGATTTTATTTATTTATTTGACAGAGACAGAGATAGCGAGAGCAGGAACACAAGCAGCGGGAGTGGGAGAGGGAGAGGGAGAGCAGGCTTCCCGCCGAGGAGGGAGCCCGATGCGGGGCTCGATCCCAGGACCCTGGGATCATGACCTGAGCCGAAGGCAGACGCTTAACGACTGAGCCACCCAAGCGCCCTCCAAGAGTCTTTTTGACTGAAGGCTTCCCAAAATAAAATTCGGGCTTCAAAGAGGTGAAAGAAGGATCTTTGAGGGAAGGACAGGTGGAGCTGGTGCTCGAAGGCCAGAGACAGAGCCATCCAGAGAATATCTGGTAACTAACTCCTCCAGAGACAAAAATAAAAGTGCTTCTAGTAAGTGCTTTGAGTTTTTTTATAAGGAGAAATTATGGGGTTAGGATGGGAGGGGAAATGAGGGGACATAGAAGGAAATGTTTCCCTAGGCTACTTCACTTCTTTCTGGAGGCTAGCTTGGCTCTTTGCGCCATTTGCCCTCCATTTTGTGATTTATTTGGGAAATTCCTGAGGTGGGAGCCAAGTGATAGATGAAGCTCTTGGCACCAGAAACGAAAACAAGTAATGCATTGGAATAGATTTAGCAGGTGATAATGCAGAATACAGAAAAATAGAGGGGGGATCGATTTAATCATAATCATAATCATAAAGGATTTAATCATAAAAAGAAATAAGTATTGCCGTGCTGATTCTAAAGCACTAAAATACTGAATGCAAGGCACAGATTAGTTAGGGAATGTGTGTGGAATTTTTCTACATAAATCACCTATCACTCAGGGTCTGGGAGACTGGATGAGGTGAATAGACAAAAACAGCTCCTCTTGAGGAAGGAAAGAAAAGGCGAGGCTCACCATGCCAAGGACCGCTTTCTTTTAATGTGTCAAAAACAGAATAGATTATGCTTTAAAAAAAAAAGAAAATCAGGTGTAACCTATGAATAGGATCCTGGATCAGATTTTAAAATGTTTCCTAGGAGCACCTGGGTGGCTCAGTCGGTTAAGCATCTGGCTTAGGCTCAGGTCATGATCCCAGGGTCCTGGGATCAGAGTCCTGCGTCGGGCTCCCTGCTCAGCGGGGAGCCTGCTTCTCCCTCTCGCTCTGCTGCTCCCCCTGCTTGTGCTTTGTCTCTCACTTTCTCTCTCTCTGTCAAGTAAATAAACAAAATCTTAGAAAAAAATGTTTCCTATAAGGGACATGAACTGAACAATAGGCAACATTTGAACAAGACTTTCAAATTAAATAAGGGTACTGTATCAATGCTGATTTCATGATTTTGATGATTATCCCGTGATTATATAAGAGAATGTTATTTTTAAACAAACAAACAAAAAATACACTAAAGAAGGGACCAAAAAAATGGGAATGTGGGAAGAGAGCTAACTTTTGCTTGTCACCACATTTCCAGGAATTGTCCGTGACTTGGAGCTCCTGTGATTTCACACCAGATAATAATTTTGGAAGAGAAAGTGAACTCTTACCCACTCTGCTGGTTAAGACCTTGGGCAAATTAATTAAGCACTTGCTTTGCATCTCCATTCTCTTGGCTCTAAGACTGGTTTAATAGTAACTCATCCCAGGGTGCCTGGGTGGCTCAGTTGGTTAAGCGACTGCCTTCAGCTCAGGTCATGATCCTGGAGTCCCTGGATCGAGTCCTGCATCGGGCTCCTTGCTCGGCAGGGAGTCTGCTTCTCCCTCTGACCCTCCCCCATCTCATGTGCTCTCTCTCATTCTCTCTCTCTCAAATAAATAAATAAAATCTTTAAAAAAAAAATAGTAACACATCCCATCTACCGCTGACCTTTGAACAACTGTGTGTGGGTGCTGACGCCCCCCACAGCCAAAAGTCCAGGAATACCTTTTTTTTTTTTTCTTAAGTAAGCTCCACGCTGCCCAACATGGGGCTCGAACTCACAACCCTGAGATCAAGGGTCGTGTGCAGGTCTACCGACTGAGTCAGCCAGGCTCCCCATGAATAACTTTTGACTTCCACACAACTTAACTACTAACAGGCGACTGTTGACCAGAAGCCTAACTGGTTTTGTATGTTATGTGGATTATATGCTGTATTTTTACAGTAAAGTAAGCTAGAGAAAAATGTTATTAAGAAAATCATAAGGAAGAGAAAATACATTTATAGTACTGGACTGTATTTATATATCTATAAAAAAAATCCGTGTATAAGTGGACCCGCACAGTTCAAACCTGTGTTATTGGAGGGTCAGCTGTGGTTGTTGCAAGGATGCAAGGAGAAATGCACACAAAGCATTCCCTGGCACCTGGCTCAAGGCAGGTATCAGAAGTTGTCTGGTAGATGGTCACGATTATGCTTAACATTATTTCTAGAGCTTCCATTTTGATGAGTTGGCTTTTGTGTGTTTGGGAATAACTTAAAATAGCACGGCTTGCCTGCAAATCCATGTACCTGGAAAATGTTCGTATGCTTTAGAAAATACAGTGTTTGGAAGTCGGACTTAATTCTTACCAAGATAAGCACCTTTGTAATTACATGGAGGTTATGCTCTTTCCTGGTGGAAAAAGATTTTATGAAAAGCATAATTAACTTGGGCTTGGAGGAATAGAGCTATACGGGTAATAGTGAGCAGCTATTGGCTTGTGTGTGGACGAGGAAGAGGGAGGGGGCGCCTGGCTGGCTTAGGCGGTAGAGCCTGTGACTCTTGGAGTTGTGAGTTCAAGCCCCACCACGGGTGCAGAGCTTACTTACAAAAAAAGGGGCGGGGGGAGGAAGATGTCCATGAACAGACACTTAATAGTAATGCAGTAATAGCAGCCCCTGTGGGTGTATTGGAGTCCAGCTTCCAGACCCTTCTACTGTAATGTTTCTTGAGGGGCGAGTACCGCAGGTTCTGTAAGTTTCACAGCTTCGGCCAATTTTTCACAATCTAGATTCTGGGGGTGCTGCGAAGGGCAAAAGAGCATTCCAAATATAATTTTAGCCTTTACTTTTTGCCCTCTTTTTTTGGGACCAGAATGGTGCTAGCTGCTCAGAGGAGAAAACTAGGAAGGCTCTACGACCACCAGCATGAAGTAGGACGGGGACAGGTCTCCACAACCCTCTGCCCAGAAGTGTCAACGTTTTTGGCCGTTGGTCATAAGCAGCGGACACGTTTCCTGAACATCTACTTATCTACTTGCTAACGCACTTCGGTGTCGTTTGAGGACAGGAGTATCACCATGTCCCTTTCTGCACCGTGCACATCTCTGCGGGAGCCGTCAGCTATACTTGAAGCAATTGGAGTATCAGATGATACGGGAAGGCAAGCTCTGAGAGGGACAGATAAGGCCTCGGAGGGGCTGTTCAGCAAGCACAGGGCTGATTGCAAAAGACTGAAAAGGTCAAAAGTGTCAGGAGAACTAACCAGTGATATTATCACAGTGTCGCTGTTAGGCGCGTGAACTTTAGATCCACCTGCCCTACGAAAGAGTCGCGATGACCATCGTTTACAAGCCACGAGACCTCGAGCCAGCTAGTTAGCGTTGGGAAGCCTTAGTTTTCTGATCTGTAGAATGGGGTGATGATGGCATCTGCCTAAGAGGTGACAGAAGGATTAAATGAGAAAATGAATGGACAACACCCTCGAGAAAGGACCGCCACTATTTCTGTTATTATGGGTTATTTAACAGTTTTGGAGAATGCATTGGGTAGAGAAGGCAGGATGTCACCATTGCTGGTAGAATTTAAGGCTGCAAATGGTGACCCAGGAGGCCTTATTGCACTTGCAGACCTGTGTTTGCTTCGCTGAGTTTTTAAACGTTTTTAGAGCGAGGCGGGTTCACACACACATTCAGACGTTCCCTAGAAAAATAGGAAAAGCAGGCAACTTTGGGCTCACATTCCCCCACATGGCAAGGATAGCTAACTTTGATCAGCATGAACTTTGCTAGGATCCATTATCCTTCAGGATCTTCCCCTATTCTTTTGGCATTTGGGTTTCAGACTCTTGAATTAACTTCTTTCTGTAATACTTGCATTGAAGGTGATTGATGTTAACACAGATGGAACTGTATGATTCAGCCATAAAAAAGAATGAAATCTTGCCACTGGCAACGATGTGGTTGGAGCTAGAGAATATCATGCTAAGCGAAATAAGTCAGAGAAAGACAAATACCGTATGATTTCACTCATATGTGGAATTTAGGAAACAAAACAAATAAGCAAAGGCGGGGTGGGGGAAGAGAAGCAAACTAAGAAACAGACCTTTGACAATAGAGAACACACTGATGGTCATCAGACGGGAGGTGGGTGGGGGTTGGGGAAACAGGTGATGGGGATGAAGGAGGGCACTTGTCATGAGCACAGGGTGATGTATGGAAGTGTTGAATCATTATACTGTACACCTGAAACTAATATAACACTGTAGGTTAACTAACTGGAATAATAAAAAAAAAACTTTAAAAAACCCCACAGAAGATATCAATGGTAGAATTTGCGGCATCACTAGGAACACATTTTAGGGGCTGCTGAGGATTCTTGTTTAGCATCCTGCAGGACACGGAGCAGAGTTTTTCAAACTCCAGTTATGTATCAGAATCCCCTGGAGGGCTCATTAAAGTGCAGGTCACTGGACCAGCCCCAGAGTTTCAGATTCAGTAAGTCTGGGGTGGGGCTGAGATTTTGCATTTCTCTCAGGTTCTGGGGCTCTGGGGTGATGCTGATAGTGCTGCCTGGGATCCACACGTGGAGATCCACAGACCTCTAAAATGTGTACCTTTACTTCGCTTTCTTTGCAACAACAGTATTTGCTTGCTTTAAAATAAAATACATACACTGCGGGGAGGTATACAGTAGAAAGTGACCATCTATAGTTTTTCTACTAGGTAATTACAGTCAGAAGTTAATTTCTACTCTTTAAGAAGAATTAAAGAAAGAAGTTAATTTTTTTTTAAAGATTTTATTTATTTATTTGACAGAGAGAGACACAGCGAGAGAGGGAACACAAGCAGGGGGAGTGGGAGAGGGAGAAGCAGGCTTCCCGCGGAGCAGGGAGCCCCATGCGGGGCTCGATCCCAGGACCCTGGGATCAGGACCTGAGCCAAAGGCAGACGCTTAATGACTGAGCCACCCAGGCGCCCCAGAAGTTAATTTTTAAAAAGTTGCTGTTTGTTTCTTTATAAATCAATGTGATAAAGGCCATACTATACAATTTAAGAGCTGTGAAGTTTTCTTTTTCTTTCTTTTTTTAAATTAAATTTATTTATTTGTCAGAGAATGAGACAGAGAGGGAACACAAGCAGGGGGAGTGGGAGAGGGAGAAGCAGACTCTCCACTGAGCAGGGAGCCCGATGCAGGCTCGATCCCAGGACCCTGGGATCAGGACCCGAGCCGAAGGTAGACGCTTCACGACTGAGCCACCCAGGCGCCCCTTTATTTTTCTTTTCTAGACTGGCTTGAAGTTATAACAAATGAAGCAGAAGCAACATGTGAAGGCCGGAGGAAAGGCAAAATGAACACTGGCATAGATTGAGGCTCACGGCGTACCTGCAGCTATGCTCAGCGATGATCGCAGTTTAATTGCCACAGCAGCTCAGTGTGCGAGGCTTAGCAAGGCAAATGACTCATGTAAGGTCACACCTCTAGTGACAGTGGAGTTGGGATTTGAACAGAGCAAACTTCGTAATCGAGTGACACGTTCCCCTACCCACTACCCATTCCTCTGCCTACCTTTTCTAGCTGCTATTGACTGATTGTTCATTAGATGCCGGACACTGTGCTGAGCATTGGGGAGCACAAAGATCTCAGGGATGTAAACCCCTGTGGAGTCCCAGCTCCCCATTCTTGTCGTCATGGATTTTCCCCATGGACTGTTTCCCCAGGGAAAGGGACACACACACACACACACACACACACACACACAACATTTGGGGCACAACTTCAGGGGTTTCACCGACATCCCCCAATTTATTACGAGTCTCCTTGCCTCCCAAGAGAAGGACCCTTGATCTTGTAAAATCATGCCCAAGTTTTGCCCCTGTGGGCTCCCAGAGTGATGTGACTCGTGCATGAAACTTAGCTGAGGCATAGTTTAGTGTCTTATAAACTATTTGAATGAACATTTCGGCTCAGCATTCTATCTCTAGTATATGGAGTTATTAGACACAGGTGTCCTGGGCAGGTGCATGGACTCTCGCCCTCAGAAGGGCCCCGCATTTGATGCTCTGCTGTTGCCGTCTTTTGAGATTCTTAATAATTTCTGAACAAGGGGCCTCACATTTTCATTTCACACCGGTCCCTGTAAATGATGCAGCTGGTCCTCATTAGACATTGTGGCACCCACGAGAGGCCCTCCCAGAGGCCCGAACACTTGAAAATAAATAATTACTGGGCAGATACTAGTTCATTTCACTGTCACAGTGACCCAAGTGTGATAGGTTCTAGTTTTACCCCCACTTTATAGGTAAGGGAAGCATTTTGCAAATGCACTCAGTCCTTGAAATGGCTAGCGTTTAGTGATTAGTGAGCCTCATTAATGAGTAATGAGTCTAGAATTGTGCCTATTTGTATAAATTCCCCATCTATTTTAAACACAAAAAAGTTGAATCTCTGGGGACCTGGCCCAGCTGTACAGATATTTTCTTTCTGAAAACACCAAGCTGTTGATTCGCATGTTCTAGTGCTAATTCAGGAGGTATTTTGATCTTCATTCAGCTACCAATCGTGTCAGAATCCAGCTCCCAGTAATAATGGATGTGATTCGAATCCCCCAAATTGAGCTCGACTGTCTGCAGGGAGTTCTCCAGCCTACTGAAGATGGTGGTGGTGTGCCTGGCGGGGGCAGGGAGGAGGGGGATGGTCTGTGGTGTTTCACAGCTGGAAGCAGGTGGACTGTGGGTGAGGACATTCCGTGCTGTGCTCAGGAGTGCTTCTTATTCATGGCAAGTTCTGTGAGGAAGCTGGCCCATCAGGCCACAAGTTAGAAATTCAGATTTCACCTCCAAAGCTATTCAACCCAAGCCAGTTCACTGCCCGTGTATCTGTGCGTTGCCGAATTGTGAGGATTTAAAAAACAAAATGGATTGCTAACTCAAAAGAGAACTGAAAGTTTTCTATTTTTGTACTTAAAAAAAAAAAAGAATCTGATGCCGTTAAATGCTAAAATACTACATTTTCTAATTAGTCTTCTCTAATAAAATACTTCTCACCTTTCTCTGTACCAAATGGCATACTGTTCCCATAACTATTTGACTAAGAAATAAAGAAGTTTTGTTAAACTATAGTATTGTATTATTAGAATTAAAATTAAACTTGTCATTCCATGCTATATTGCTTATGGCGCTTTTGACCGTTCTCATTTTACCAGTTTGTGAGGTTTTTTTCCTTTCCGTGGGAAAACCCTGTGGCTTGCCCTCACTTCTTTCTTTCCTCCCTCTTTCCCTCCCTCTCTCTTTTTCTCTTTTAAAATAAATCCAACTAGCTTCTCATTTTTGTATGAGTTTACTTCATAATTTTGGGCATGAGCTGGCTTTCTCTCATGAGTAACTCATTAATAATAATAATAAGCTGCATTTAAAAATATCTCTCTTAGGGGCGCCTGGCTGGCTCAGGCCGGTAGAGCATGTGACTCTTGATCTCAGGGGTCGTGAGTTTAAGCTTCATGTTGGGCACAGAGCTTACTTAAAAAAATGTATATGTTATAATTGAGCTTGATTGCATTAAATATAACTTGCAGACTGGAAATTGAAATAAATTCCCAAGTGTGTTTTTAAACACCCAAGTACTAGGTTTTGTGAGTAGCACTGTGAACACTGAGCCAATGAAAACTCAGGTTGAAAAATAATTCCTTCATTCTTAACATTTATTGAGGTCCTGTGCTAAGAACTTTCCTATTAAAAAACATTTTTTTTTTTTAAATTAAACTCTATGCCCAACGTGGGGCTTCAACTCACGATCCAGAGTTCAAGAGTCGAATGCCATAGAGACTGAGCCAGCCAGGCAGCCCCTGTGCTAAGAACTTTAAATGGATTATTTTTTTAATCCTCACAACCATCCAAGGAGATGTTATTATCATCCTTGTATTATCCCTGAGAAAAACCCAGAGAGGTTATATACCTTGTCCAAGGTCACACAGCTATTAAATGGCGGTGTTGGATATTAAAGCAGATCAATCCAACTGGTGGCTACCTTATTAAGCTCATGTGCTCTGCTTGATGATTAAAATTCTTTTTTTTTTTTTTAAAGATTTTTATTTATTTATTGAGAGAGAGAGAATGACAGAGGGACAGCATGAGAGGGTGGAGGGTCAGAGGGAGAAGCTGACTCCCTGCCGAGCAGGGAGCCCGATGTGGGACTCGATCCCGGGACTCCAGGATCATGACCTGAGCCGAAGGCAGTTGCCTAACCAACTGAGCCACCCAGGTGCCCTAAAATTCTTTTTAAAAGTTGACAAATTTAATAATTAGAAAATCAACTTAATATTTAATTTTTATTTTTTAAAAGACTTTATTTTTTTAGAGCAGTTTTAGGTTCACAGCAAAATCGAGTGGAAGGTTCAGAGATCTCCCATATACCTCTGGATTGTGCACAATCTTGCCCACCATCGATATCCCACACCAGATTGGAACATTTGTTACAACTGACAAACCTACGTGGACACATCATTGTCACCCAATGTCCATAGTTTACATTGGGGCTCACTCTTGGTGCTGTCCATGCTATGGGTTTGGACAGATGTGTAATGACATGCATCCACCATTATAGTATCATGCAGGGTATTTTCACTGCCCTCCAATCCTCTACCTCCTCTCGCTCCATACCACATCTGTTTTTTTTTTTTTTTAATAAAAGGTTTTTTTCTAAAGTCCTAGATTTCTGGCTTCTAAAATATTATACTTGTTGAAATTGAAAAAAGAAATGAACTTTCAAGAAGAACTTGGAAGATGAAATTCAGAATGAAGAGATAAGGAAGAAAAGAGTATAGGAGGAAAGTCATGGAGGTGAGCTTGTGTAGGAGTCTTTAATTAATGGCAGGTAGTTTCTGAAATTAAGGAGTAGTTTATAAACAGGTTACAAAAGGTCTTCAATAAAAACAAGGTTTGGGAAGCAGGAACCCATTGAAGGTTTTTAAACACCAATGTAGCATGATTCAATTGGTATTTTAGGGAGAATCACTTAGGGATTTACTGTTGACTGTTTACATATTTACTATATGCCAGCCACATAGTAAAATAATTTGGGAAAATAATGATGAGTCAAAACAGACCAATGTCTTTGATAGGCAGCCTCTAAGATGGCTCCAGTGACCCCCAACTCCCGGTATTTACACCCTTGGGTGTGGGCTGAACACAGTGACTCAGCTTTAATAAATAGAATAGGACAAAGGTGAAGGGATGTCATTCCAAAGGTTAGGTTACCCAAAGACTGTGACTTCCATCTTGCTTGCTCTCTGTTGCTCTTTCTCATGTGCATGCTTGCTCTGAGGGAATCCAGCTGCCATATTGTGAGCTGCTCTATGGAGAGGCCCACCTGGCAGGAACTGAGCAAGGTCTTCAGCCAACAGCCAGAGAACTGTGTCCCTCAGTCCAATAGCCTATGAGGAATCAATCCTGTGAACAACCGTATGAATGGGCTGGAAATGGGTCCTTCCCCAGTTGAACCTTCACATGCGGCTGCATCCCTATCCAACACTTTGCACCTTGAACTAGATGCATCCACTTAAGCCACATCTGGATTCCTGACTCACTGCAATACCAACTGCAATAATAACCATTTTTGAAGCTATTGTGTTTGGGGATAATTGTTATTCAGCAATGGATAACTAATACAGTCATTGTCTTCATGGAACTTATAGCCTAGTGGGGGCCAAAGATGTCCATTAAATATGATAGCAATTGGTGTGGGCTTGCAGCTGTGCCAGGTGCGGTGGGAGAGAGCTGCATGGACTTACAAGGCTACACCATGGAGCAGCCTGATGGTGTCTGAGTGGCCAGTGATGGCTCTGCTGGGAAATGATGGTGAAGCTGGGATTGGAAGAGTATATCACATCCACTTGGCACTCTGGGATGGGAAGAACAGTTCTGACAGCAGAACTAAGCACATGCAAATGTCTCATGAAAGGAGGAAGCCTGAAGGATGCGGAGGGCTGAAAAGATACTTGAGGCTACAGTCCAGATGCAGCTGGAGGAGGCGGCTGGGGCTAGACCCCATAGCTTCTCATAGGTCAAGTTAAGGAGTCTGGTCTTTATTCTCAGCCCAAGGAGAAGGGTTCTAGCAGGGAAGCAGCATGCTCAGATGTTCAATTTTATTTTATTTATTTATTTATTTTTAAGATTTTATTTATTTATTAGAGAGAGAGAGAGCACAAGTAGGCAGAGTGGCAGGCAGAGGGAGAGGGAGAAGCAGGCTCTCTGCTGAGCAGGGAGCCGGACGTGGGGCTCGATCCCAGGACCCCGGGATCATGACCTGAGCTGAAGGCAGCTGCTTAACCGACTGAGCCACCCAGGCACCCCTCAGATGTTCAATTTTAAAAGTTCACTCAGGCAGTAGGGAGAGTGGATTGTACAAGGACCAGGGTGGATCAGGAGACCAGTTTGGAGGCTCCTGCAATTGTCCAGTCTAAGAAACTAGATTGGATGTGTGCCAGTGGGGAGATGAAGATGGATGGACAGTCTTGAGACATTTTTAGGAGGCAAAGTTGGTAGGACTTGATGGTTTGAACAAGGAAGGGTGAGGAGGAAGAAGTTGTCAAGACTGACTCATAATGTTTTTAACACAGGAGAGGCAGGAAGAAAGGAAGATATTCAATTATCTATGTAAGAGGTCATGAAGACGCCATTCTCTTGACAGTAGAACTGGCAGAAAGATCCCCAGGGCATTGTAGAAAAAAAAAAAATCAATAAGCTTTAGTAGCTGATTGGCTGTAGGGTGAAGGCCTTTTGGGAAAAGAAAGACTCTAGAAGGACATCAGCCCCAAGTGTTTTTGCTACCTCTTTCTTGAATATGCAGAGTGTGATTATGAATACATATTACATGAAATACCCTCAAATCTGTCCATTAATACAGAAGGGAGAAGGTCTGTGAATGGTTAGGGGAAGCAGCACAAGAAGAGAATAATAAAGCTTTTCAGTATCAACAAAGTATGATTATTAAAGCCAAAGGGAAAAAAAAAAACACTGTTTTAATGGATCCATTAGACACGCTTTGGGACTTATTGCATCCATAGAAACTGACCTGGATGCACTGAATGGTAGAAAACCACGTTCCTACTTGAACAGGGTTGTGCTGATTCTTAGTATAGAACTCTTAGTCCCAACGTATTTGAATGATTTTGATTTGGGGGGACTCATTTGCAGCAATTGCAAACTAGATACAGTTCCATGTATAGAGGATCAAAGGATATACATATATATGTATATATACACACCCACAAATGCATTTAGTATATGATATACCAATATTTAATATAACATATCATTACTATAATATATATATATTTTTAAAGATTTTATTTATTTATTTATTTGAGACAGAGAGAATGAGAGAGAGAGAGCACATGAGAGGGGGTAGGGTCAGAGGGAGAAGCAGACTCCCTGCCGAGCAGGGAGCCCGATGCGGGACTCGATCCCGGGACTCCAAGATCATGACCTGAGCCGAAGGCAGTCGCTTAACCAACTAAGCCACCCAGGCGCCCACTATAATATATAATATTATATATAAAGGGCAGATATAGGTAATATTTTAAATAAATTATATTAATTTATAATTTAGTTTATTATTTAAAATGTATTTAAAATAAATAAAAATTTATTCAATTTTAATTTATGTATTGATGTATTTATAAATGAAGGGTGTAATATGTAATATATGTAACATATGTTTTATATATATATATATATATATATCCTCCCTTATTTTATAGTATTCAAATCTTTAGTAATCATTCAACCTATTTGACGTCTGCAAGCAGGTGAGTGACGTACACTGTCACACTCACACTGTAGGACATTGGGGCCTGGTGAATAATGTCATTCACCCATAAAA
The DNA here is from genome assembly GCF_002201575.2 of Neomonachus schauinslandi. Lineage (NCBI taxonomy): Eukaryota > Metazoa > Chordata > Mammalia > Carnivora > Phocidae > Neomonachus > Neomonachus schauinslandi. Next base: position 129,918,097 of record NC_058412.1, read on the forward strand.
GCATTCGATCTGGTCAAGATTAAGAACTTACATTCATGCACAGATAAATTTGGGCATAGAGGCCTTCTGCATTTCAACTCACCCCTCTACATTATTGTTCAAGCTGATTAGGCTTGTAGATATTGGGCGACTTTAACAACAAATAAAGGCCCTTCACTCTATTTTTGAGAGGAGAAAGACAACACAGAAAAGGATGGCCACTGCAATCGTCTCCTGAGCGATCTCTCTGCTTCACTCTTGCTCCCACAATCCGTTCTCCACAGGGCAGTCAGGGTGGCTTTCAGAAAGTTAAGTCACATCCAGTCACTCTGTCATCAAACCTTCTACAGTTGCTTCCCATCTGACTTGAAACGAAATCCTTACGACAGCCTTGGAACCTAGGTGAACAGAACCCCTGACTGCCTCTCTCTTTCCATCTCTTGACTCACTCATCCCTTGCTCATGATCAGACCACACCAGTTTTATTTCTAAACCTGGACCATGTCAAACCTGGCCCTGCCACAGGGCCTTTGCAATTGCTGTTCCCTCTGGCAGGAACACACTTTCCCTGAGTTTCTGGTGGCTGGCTTCTTCTCATTCAAGACTAGATCCAAATGGAACCTCAGTTGAAGGCTCTCCCCTCCTCCTCTGGCCCTGTGTTCCATGATGCTGGATTACCATAGGAGCACTTTTATCATTTTCTGAAATTATCTTATGTATTATATATCTTAATTATTAATTATATTATGTATGTATTCACTGGTTTTTGGCTGTCTCTCTCAGTTGGGTGCCACCTCCATGAGGTGTCCTTTTCAGTGTTCTTCATTTGAACATTGTTGTATCTCCAGATTCTTATGACACTTGACACTTCATAGGTCTCAAAAAATTTTTTTTTGAAATGGAGTCATTGAATGGATTGGCCTAAGCCACTCCAAATGCTTCAAGGCTAGTTTTGGGTGTGTCATGGTGACCATTCTCCTAGGTAAAGCTTTGAACATACTCAAATTCATTGCCATATGATCCCCGCCATACAAACAGAACCCCATGGTGACCGCCAACCTGGCCCACGAGTGAATGGGCTTGGCAGGGCAGCACTTAGTTACACATTCTAGTGAGGTATCGTATTGGTCATCCAACTCCTCCCAGGGCATAAGTTGGCTATTTTAAGAATAGTTTTATTGAGATATAATTCATGTCCCGTATAACTCATCTATTTAAAATACATATACAGTTTAATGACTTTAAGTATATTCATAGAATTGTGCAACCATCACCGCTGTCTAGTTCCAGAACATTTCCATCATCCCCAAAAGAAACTTCTTAACTCATTAGCACTCACTTCCCATTTTTCCCAATCTTACCTCCTTCTAATCCTAGGGAATCCCTAAACTACTTTCTGTCTCTATGGATTTGCCTATTCTGCACATTTCATATAGACAAAATTATACAGTATGTGATCCTTTGTGACTGGCTTCTTTTTCTTAGCATAATGTTTTCAAGGTCCATCCATTTCGTAGCATGTATCCATACTCGATCCTATTTTATTGCCAAACACTCTATTTTGTTTGTCCATTCATTCATCTGCTCATGGATGTGAGGCTTATTTCCACTTTTGACTCTTCTGACTTTATGCGTTCAATCATCTTGGGTATACCCCCAGGAATGGAATTGCCGGGTCGTATGGTAAACTCTGTGTTTATCCTTTTGAGGAACTGCCAGACCATTTCCCAAAGTGACTGCATTGTTTTCTAATGGGTGCCTGAGCTCTGGAGGGCCGGCCCGCTTGGCCAGCAACAGCCCTTCCAAGAGCCAGACACCAGGCCGATGCAGAATGCTGGCGAGGGCCTGTAAAGGAAGTGGCGATCCCCGCCAGACAAAAACCTGATTGTGGTAATGTGAATGGAGATTTGATGATAGAACAAAGTGTTTCCCTGTTTGTGGTCTGGGAGAGGACTTCAGTGGTACAGGGGCAAGGCGTTAATCACACAGAGTCCCAAAGTGAGAACATAATACCCTTTTCATTGTCTGGTCCCTCCTTATGATTACTCAAAGAAGAAAGTCTCAGTGTGACGCTAATATGCCTTTAACACCTCTCTAACACTTGCAAATCTCCCTTTGGAAATGAGTGCAGGTCGCTGGCTCATCAGAGCCTTCAGCAGGCAATGCTATGTGGCTAGAATTTAGCCTAGATGTACCCAAGCCATATATATATATAAGGCTATTTATTATATATATAACTGCATTTCTTTTTAAAACTTGTTTTGAAACGGGGGCTGGCTCAGTCAGTTAAGCGTGGGACTCTTGGTCTCCGCTCAGGTCTCGATCTCACGGTGTTGGGCTCCGCGCTGGGTGTGGAGCCTACTTAAAAATAAATAAATAAATAAATAAATAAATAAATAAATAAATAAATAAATAAAATAAAATAGTTTTCATTGTTTTAATCATATATATATAACTATATATATATAGTTACCTTCTATTTATGGAATACGATATTGATGTTCCATTGATAGCAGAGATACAGAGTTTCTTTTTAAAAATTTATTTAAAGTGGAAAAGTATTTTTAAAAATAAGCAATGGAAATAATTTTAAGTGGTCCATAGGGGATTTAAAAACAGTAAAGGCTCAGGGCACCTGGGTGGTTTAGTCTGTTAAGCATTTGCCTTTGGCTCAGGTCATGATCCCAGGGTCCTGGGATGGGGCTCCCTGCTCAGCAGGGAGCCTGCTTCTCCCTCTCCCTCTGCTGCTTGCTCTCTCTCTCCAATAAATAAATAAAATCTAAAAAAAAAAAAAAGTAAAGGCTCTTAGCAGAATAATAGCCAAGTGTTCTTTTAAAACCTCTTTACTCTATGACAATCACAGTTGTAAGATTTTCTTTTTACACCAATCAACTTTGCTCAATACTGAGGAAACAGGGCACAGAGAGGCTAAGCAACTTGTTCAGGGTCACACAGCTAGGAAGTGGCAGGGCTGTGATATGTACTCAGGAAGTCAGTACTACCCCTCCAGTCATGAAGGTGGCATATGAATGACTGAAGTTTGGAAAGCCCAAGATTAGTGATGCATTTCGGAATGCCACCAGCTCACAGTGACTCTTGAACTGCCTTCTCCCCGCCTCCTTCCATGGAGTGGGTCCCAGCCATGCGCTTGGACTGCAGGACCATGCTCTTCTAGCTAATGTCCACGAAACAGTGGCAAGACTTGATCCAGGCAGGGCAAGTCCAGCTCTCCCCTGAGAGTTTGGGGTTAGCATGGCAAGGGATGTGGTCTCCACAGTGGCACTGAAATATGTCAGCCGGGGAGCCTTGGACTCCTATATTTTCTGCAGACTTTAGTCAGTCTAGAAAGAGAAGAACGAAAACATGCAGAGAAGCAGAGTGGAGAGGTGGGATCTCCCCGGATGCCACGTCAGTCTGCACCCAAACCCTTGCTCTGGACTGATCACCTGTTTTCTGTGATAAATGTCCCTTTTAACTTAAGCTAGGTTTTTTTTTTAATGAAAACAATTTTCTTTTCTTTCTTTCTTTAGAAAAATAAAAAAAGAAATAAAAAGAAATGCAAAGTATGTGGGAGCAAAAGGGGGAGGGGAAACTCAAGATCTGCAGGAAGAGCTTTCAGGACTGGGATGAGTATCCTCAAGGGTAGATTATTCATTCTTTCCTTGATTCATCCCAGCTAGAATATACCGAGCATCACGGTGTGCCCAGAACGCTTCCTGGCCTTAGCAACACAGGGGTGAATGTGATAGGAAGGCCTCCATTCACAGGCAGCTTGTCTCCGGGGTGGTGAAAGACACTCTTAAAGATCATGCACGCACATGCTTGGGCATAGGGAGCCCCCTTAGGTGTTTCAGCAAGAAAGTGATTTGATTAGGTCTCCAATTCAGAAGAGTGATTCTGGCAGAGAAGTTTGTAGGAAATGGGGGGTGGGGTGAGGAGAAGACACCAGGGGTAGGAAGACTGGGAGATTTGAACCCATGATCCAATGGTACATCTCATCATGGGCAGCAGAATGCTTATTATATGCTGGGCGTGTACCAAAAATTTTACTTCTACCATCTCAGTTGAGCCTCACAGCACCTCTGTGAGGCAGATACAATGACTACCCGTATTTCAGAGGAATTCTCCAGCTAAAGAAAAAGTCAAAAGGGAAATTACAGTCCAATTGGGACTGAAAAATGGGAACAGAGCGCTCTATACGCAAACCTGTGGGATGAGGACAAAGCAGCATGCCGAGGGAAAGGCACAGTTTTAAGATGCATACATTAGGAAAAAAATTTAAAGAGATTGGTAATAAACATTTTAACTCAAGAAACTTGGAAAGAATAACAAAATAATTTCAAAAAGAATAAAAGACAAGAATGGATAAAGTCAAATGTAAAAATTGATAAAATAGAAACCAAAAATAGTGGGGTGGGTGGGGGCAGAGAGGGTGGGATGTGATCATTTCACAGGTGAGAAGTTGAAGCTCAAAAAAAGGTTAAATATGGAGAGCCTGGGTGGCTCAGTTGGTTAAGCATCTGGCTCTTGATTTCAGCTGGGGTCATGATCTCAGGGTCCTGGAATGGGTCCCCGAGTAGGGTTCCCCACTTAGTGGGGAGTCTGCTTGTCTCCCTCTGCCCCTTCCCCTGCTTGCGCATGCTGTCTGTCTCTATCTCTAAAATAAATAATAATAATAATAAAAAGTTAAATAATGTGTCCAAACCTGACAGTTAGCAAGGGGCAGAAGAATTGACACTTGGATCTGGATCTCTCTAGATTCCAGAGCCTGATTTTCTTCCCTTCCCTTTCCTTTTCTTTCTTAAGATTTTTATTTTTTAAATAACCTCTACACCCAACGTGGGGCTTGAACCCACAATCCCAAGATCAAGAATCACATGCCTCACTGACTGAGCCAACCAGGCGCCCCCAGAGCCTGATTTCTTAACTACAGAGGGTTTGACCTATAAGAACTTTCAGATGCTGACCATTCTTCTTTGTCTGACAGAAAATGCCCACTATTTGGCCCTTGGTGGCCCCTTCTGCCAGCCCTGCTATGTGACGTGAGTGCTGAGGTGGGGATCCTGGAGTGGGAAATTCACTCTGTTCAGCCAGCCTCACCTGGGGAAGTACCCAGATGACGAACTGAAGGACCACTGATGTTTCTGTACATAAAGGAGCAACTCTGGACAGTCAGTCGCATCCTGAACTCAGAGGGTGACCATCTGGTTCCGATGGGTCCAGGACTTCCCCAGTTTTAGCACAAAAATTTCCATGTACTGGAAAACCCCTCAGTCCTGAGCAAGCTGGGATGGTTGGTCACCTTAGCAGATTGCCCCCAGTGCTTGGGAATTCCAGAACATTCTGATGGTAGAGTCCGGAGAGTCTGGGCCAGTGGTCTTCAAGGATAGACTAAGCACGAACATCTGTGTACCCAAAGCACCTACTGCAAATGAGCATGCCTGCCCCGCTGCCCTGTACTGGCTAATGGAGGGTTTACTGGGATGTGGCCCAGAGAAGACTCTGCATTTCCCCAGGGAGTTTTTATACACACTTAAGTTTGGAGGATCAAGCTTCTTTTTTTTTTTTTTTTTTAAGATTATTTATTTATTTATTTGACAGAGAGAGAGCACAAGTAGGCAGAGTGGCAGGCAGAGGGAGAGGGAGAAGCAGGCTCCCCGCAAGGAGCCCGATGTGGGACTCGATCCCAGGACCCTGGGATCATGACCCGAGCCGAAGGCAGTTGCTTAACCAACTGAGCCACCCAGGCGCCCCGAGGATCTAGCTTCTTAAATTATAGAATTCCAGGCCCATGATGAAGACTGATAGCAGCCACTGTGGTCAGGGTTGTGGGGGAGAAGGAGGGCACAGCAAGAAACTGGGCTTCAGATGTGAAGAGGCACCTGACTTCCCATTTGTTCCGGTGCAATAAAATGAGCACCCCATGCCTCAGTTTTCTTATGTATAAAATGGGGATAATTAAAGGATATAGTACATGCCCCCCCCCCCTCCGTCGCCCGGGAACTGCATGATAAATTTCACTTCCTCTTTTTCGACTGTGATCGAGAATCAGTATAAGAAATGGGCAGAGGAAGCATTTCTGCACATGTAGACACAGCTTTTCAGAATATGTTTCCATTATGACCCCAATTTAAAAAATCTCCTATGAAGTATCTTTCAGAACTTAGCATCTGAAAAATAAAGTCTTTCCCTGCCCTCCCACCCTCTTCTCCGCCCCCGAATTTGTTCTGTTTCCTTCCAGATTTCTCCTCTTTATGGCCTGGCTCTTAGAAATTTCAAATGCTGAAAATGTAATCATTTAAAAGCAACCCTTGGGTGGGTGGGTGGGGGTGGTGCCTGGGTGGCTCAGTCAGTTAAGTGTCTGCCTTTGGCTCAGGTCATGATCTCAGGGTCCTGGGATCGAGCCCCGCTTCGGGCTCTCTGCTCAGTGGGAAGCCTGCTTCTCCCTCTGCCTCTGCCATTTCCTACCCCCCACCCCCCACTTGTGCTCTCTGACTCTCTCTGTGATATAAATAAATAAAATCTTTTAAAATAACAAACAGCAGCCCTTGGAGTGCCTGGCTGCCTCAATTGGTAGATCTTGTGACTCTTGATCTTGGGGTCATAAGTTCAAGCCTCACGCTGGGTATAGAGCTTACTTAAAAAAGAAAATTTTTCTTTCTTTTTTTTTTTTTAAGAAAATCTTTAAAAAAAAAAAGCAATTCTAAGTCGTCTGTCCTCCTAAGGGACTCAATATCTATTGAATTGTTCTTATTGCATGCATATTATTGATTTTTTAAAGCTCCCTATTTGGAAGTCATTATAGTATCATGGGAAGTTGCAAAGATAGCTGAGTGAGCTCCTATGGACGCTTCCTCCAGTTTCCCTTTGGTGACGTCTTCCTTATCTAGAGGACAATATGGTAACCAGGCAACTGACAGAGGTTCCATATGTGCCTGTGGAGTTCTGTGCCTACTCTGTTACGTGTGTGAGCACCACCGTGGTCAAGGTTGGGCACTGTTCCATCACCACGAAGATCTCATACTTTCCTACCCTCCTGCTTTCAGTTAGACCCACTCGTCACCATGCTAACCCCAGCACCACTGACCTCTTCTCTGTCTTTATTATCTTGTCATTTCCATATAAATGGAAGCATACAGTGTGATCTTGTGAAGTTGGCTTTTTTTTACTCAAGAGAATGTTCTTGAGATTGACCCAAGTCATTGCGTCTACCAAGAGTTCATTCCTTTTCAGGGCTGAGTAATTTTCCACATATCATATTATAAATATCCTACTGTATTAGTAATAGTGTATTATGTAAGTCACCACAAAACCATTCTGAGCTAAAAGCGAAGTTATGAGTAGGATATTTTACCAAAATCTACTCTTCACTGTGTGTCAGGCAGTGTTCCTGGACTGACTCATTGGATTCTCCAAACAGCTCTGGGAGCTGTTGGCTATTGCTTATCTCCCTTTGATAGAGAAGGAAAATGAGGCCCAGAGAGGTTAAGACACTTGTTTGAGGTCACAAAGTCAGGCAGTCTGGGCCAGAGCCCAGGCTCTCGACCATGACCCCTACCTGCCTGCACCGCTGTGCACCTGCCATCTCATCCACGTGTCTCCTGGGCACACCCAGTGGGACCTGCTTCCCTGGGAGATCATTGGTGCCATGGCTTGCCAAGCAGATGTGATTCAACACATTCAATCCAAGTTGTAGGGGTCAAATTCCGTGGGCTTGCTTTCTTTTCTTTCTTTCTTTCTTTTTTTCTTTTTAGTTAGTAATCTCTATACCCATGACCCCGAGATCAAGGGTCACATGCTCTTCCGACTGAGCCCTCTAGGCACCACCTTGGGCTTGCTTTCTTGACTATAGAGCATGTCTGTGGATAGAATACCAGACAGTAAATAGTAAGATTTTAGTTGAAATTTGAGATTCACAGAACCAAAGGTGAGTGGAAAGAACATGAAATATGTCAATCTTACGGGTATCACCTGTGTTTTTACATAGAATTATAGAAGATTCAATTTTTTTTTCCTGAGATTTTTTTTTTTTAAGATTTTTATTTATTTATTTAACAGAGATAGGCAGCGTAAGTAGGCAGAGCGGCAGACAGAGGGAGAGGGAGAAGCAGGCTCTCCGCCGAGCAGGGAGCCCAATGCGGGGCTCGATCCCAGGACGCTGGGATCATGACCTGAGCGGAAGGCAGATGCTTAACGACTGAGCCACCCAGGCACCCCACATTTAATTTTTTATAGTGTCTTTTTAAAAAAAATGTTTTTTTTTTTAAGATTTTATTTATTTATTTATTGGAGAGAGAGACAGATATCATGAGTAGGAGGGGAGAGGTAGAGGGAGAAGCAGACTCCCCGCTGAGCAGGGAGCCTAATGCTGGACTCGATCCCAGGACCCTGGGATCATGACCTGAGCCGAAAGCAGATGCTTCTTCTTTTTTTCTTTCTTAAAGATTTTGTTTATTTACTTGACAGAGAGAAACACAGCAAGAGAGGGAACACAAGCAGGGGGAGTGGGAGAAGCAGGCTTCCTGCTAAGCAGGGAGCCCGATGCGGGCCTCGATCCCAGGACCCTGGGATCATGACCTGAGCCGAAGGCAGACACTTAACGACTGAGCCACCTAGGTGCCCTAAAAATGTTTTTTTATTATGGTAAAATATACATGACATGAAGTTAGCCACTTTAACCATTTTTTTAAAAAAGATTTTATTTATTTATTTGACAGAGAGAGAGGAGTACGTGAGATAGAGAGCACAGGGGGAGGCGCAAAGGGAGAGGGAGAAGCAGGCTCCCCAATGAGCAGGGAGCCCAATGAGGGGCTCGATCCCAGGACCCTGGAATCATGACCTGAGCCGAAGGCAGATGCTTACAGACTGAGCCACCCAGGCGCCCCACTTTAACCATTTTTGAGTGTACAATTCAGTTACATTAATTGCATTAACAACGCTGTGCAACCATCACCCCTATTTCCAGAATTTTTCATTACCCCAAACAGAAACCGTCCCTTTTAAGCAATAATTCCCCATTCCTGCAACTACTTTCTGTTTCTATGAATTTGACTCTTCTAGATATTTCCTGTAAGTGAAATCATACCACATTTGTCCTTTTGTGTCTGATTTCTCTTACTTAGCTTAATGTTCATCCATGTTGTAGTGTGTGTGAGAACCTCATTCCTTTTTAAGGCTGACTAGTATTCCATTGTATGCACACACCACATTTTGTTTGTTCATTCCTCTGTGGATGGAAACTTAGGCTGTTTTTACCTCCTCCTTCCTCTTCTTCCTCCCTCCTCCTCTCTCCTCTTCCTTCTTCTTTTAAAGTAAGCTTCATGCCTGGCACGTAGCCCAACGCAGGGCTTGAACTCACGACCCTGAGATCAAGACCTAAGCTGAGATCAGGAGTCGGACGCTTAACCAACAGAGCGACCCGGATGCCCCTTTACCCTCTGATATTGTGAATAGTGCTATGATGCACAAGGGTGTACGAGTTTCTGTTTGAGTGCTTGTTTTCAATTCTTTTGGGTTCCAGCTAGGAATAGAATTGCTGGTCATATGGTAATTCTATGTTTAACTTTTTGAGGAACCCCCTGATTAAATTTTTGAACAGAATGTTTCCCAAAAGGAGGAGAAGAAGTAGACAAAGGAAAAAAAAAAAAAAAAAACCACACCTAAACCTCAGAGCTCAGCTCAGAAGAGGTGTTTTGCACTGATTATGTTTTTCCCCTTCCTATCAAGCATTCCATCTCTAATTCTGCTCGTTCACATTCAGAAAGAGAGACTTAGAAAAATATAGCTTGGGATTTTCTTTTAAGGCAAGCCTTTTCTTCAGAAGTCCTGATAAAATAAAACTTCTCTAGAACTTGAAACTGTATTTGAAAACCATGCTTGATCCTCAAGCCAAAATAAGCCTCTTTTTCTGAGCATACGTTGGCTTTACTGTTTGAGGATACACATGAGTGACTGCACACAATTACACGCTAGACCAGTATGAGGCAAACTATATTAATGCATTTCTTTTTCTCAAAGGTGTGTTCCCTTGAATTTTCAAACTTCCTGGCCAGATCACAATGAGTAAGTCAATTTTCCTCATGAGACCTCGCTTTATAAGTAGGCAAGGTGCTAATTATCTTAAATCTGCAACATTTGATTTCACTGCCTATGTGACTTTTCTAAGATTGAAACTCAGTCACCAAGGTATAATCAATTGACGATAAAATTCTTTAGGAAAGTCAGAATATTTCAGGAATCTTAAATATTTTATGTGCAGATAGGGTGAAATATGCTCTCAATTCATGGGACCAGAGCATGTGGCAAACACAACTCCCCAAAGAAAAAAAAAAAAAAAAAAAAATCCCCCCCTCCCCCTCCACTGGGCACACTTTGCCGTATGTATGTTCTTAGATCGAAAGCTCCCCTAGACGAGTTCTGAGAAGCAATTTGTTATTTTTCTCTAAACCTTTCGGTCATGGCCAGACTTTCCTACTAGTTGAATCAGTCTGCTGCAAGAATGTGCTTGCGTGATATTTAATCCCTTACTGGGAGCCCAGAGAGGGTTTCTTGCCAGAACTAGAAATTGCCTCTTTTACAAATTCCCTTTCCTAAGCAAGCTCTGATAATTTACATGTGGGGCTGCTAACACCCTATCAGTGTATTTTTAAACAAGAGAAAAGGGCTCCACCTTGTATCATAAATTACAGTAACATCATTTCTAACTACAGAGGTGCAGTTCCCGTGAGCAGAAACAAGTCTATTTCAGCGTCTCAGGGATAGCAGAAACTTTCTAATACAATTGCAGAGCTATCCGACCAGCGGCAGGCTGGTAGAAGGGCTCTGGGGGTGGGGGTGAGGGAGCCTCATTTGCCTCGTTTCCGTGGTGGAAATGCACCCACCATGCTTGATGTCTGACTTCTACCTGATGTTTCTAGAAGCGGAGTTGGGAAGACATGTATCGATCAGAGTCAGTACAAGGGGCTCTGAGAACCACCATACCATGCCCTCCAACTCTCCTTTGACTCAAGACATAAGGACCTAAATCTCCGGAAGCAGGAACATCCCATTCTTCTTTCCTGGACAAAGTTAAAACAGGTTTTGCTACACCCGTATTCTGTCTCCATACAAAATCCCAGAGGCTCTGCTAATCCTTTCCGAGTAACAGAATTTACTTAAATTGTTCCAAAGTTAATATTAAACCTCAACCACTGTTCTGATCCAGAGGATAAGCATTCTGAGAAATCAAATATTTTTTTGTATAAAAAAAAAAGCGTCTCTCATTAATGCCTCCCTTTTGTGGAGCTAATGCCATTTAAAAATAATTGTCACATGTACTTTAGGCTTTAGAGTTATTTTAACAAAATGTTCTGTCATGTTGATGTCATTCTAATGACATGTTATTGGTATTTTGGTTCTCAAAATGTGGATGTTTCCCAGGAAACTGACCAGTGGGAAGGAAGGTGGGTGGAAATTGAAAGTATGTCAGAAACGGCAAGCTAAGGTTCTGGTTAACTCTCCTAGCTTAGGTTCTAGGGTGGCTAAATTTTCTAGGGAGGAAAAGCTTTCTGGTTTCTTAGGACAAAAAGGAAAGAAAAAGTCCCTTCTCTGGGCTCCTCTGAGCTTCCTTTGCACCGGGTGCATATCTCTGTGTGAGATTTCTCTAGTGTTTTCCATGCAGATTTGGTGCTACTGATCTCTCTCTTTATTCTGTTAGATGAGGCTCTGCATCCAAGAGCTGGCTTCTTTGTCTCAACCCTCGCCAGCGCCCAGAAAACCACCTGGATTTGTTCGTGGAATGAGTGACATGAATGACTTTTCAAACGCAAAGATGCCATTGGGCTTTCAAGATTCAGATGGGCTCATCTTTCTCATGAATCCATCCTACACAACTGAGCCCCCTTTAAGCCCACTACCATTATGGCTTTAGTTAGTGATGGATTCCATTGCAGGTTGCACAGGGTGAAGGTTTTAGCAAGCACAGGGCCTGTGGTGTGGGTTAAGGTGGGAAGCTAGTGAGTGGGCAGAGAGCAAGGAGTGTGGGGTTGAATCACAGCCTCATCACTCACCACCGAGAAAGGCACTTGACGGGCCTGGGAATTGGTTTGCTCATCTATAAACTGGGATCATATTTAATGTGAAGGATGTTGTAAACATTAGATGAGATAATGTATGGAAAAGGCTTCACGGCTGACTGGTCCAAAGTAAGCTTCACTCACTAAATGTTGTTCCTGTCTCTGCCTTCCTTCTTCCTCCCTCCTCCTCCTCCTCTTCCTTTTTTTTTTTTCCAGCTAATTTTAAAACTTGTGGCAAAATATCCATAACCTAAAGCTTCCCATTTTAGCCATATTAAGTGTATTGTTCGGTGACATTAAATACATTCCCGTTGTTGTGCAACCATCAGCATCAGCTGTCTCTGAAGCTTTGTCATCGTCCCCAACGGAAACTGTCTCCATTAAACTCGAGCTCCTCGCTCTCCCCAACCCCCCATGACCCTCCCCCAGCCCTTGGCAATCACCATTCTGTTCTCTGGCTCTATGAATTTGTTCTGGGTACCTCATCTAACTGGGATCATATGCGATTTGTCCCTTTGTGTCTGGCTTATTTCCCTCAATATAATGTCTTCAAAGTCCATCCATACTGTAGCCTGTGTCTGAATATCATTCCTTTTGAAGGCTGCATAGTATTCCGTTGTGTGTATCCACCCCATTTTGTTTATACACTCATCTGTTGATGGATGCCTGGGCTGTTCCCACCCTTTGGTCGTTGTGAATAGTGCTGCTGTGAACATGGGTGTGGACACATCTGTTCGAGCCACCTCCCCCTTCAAAAGCGGGCTCTATTCTCACCCCAAATATTGTTGGTATAGGTTCTGGAACAACCTCACACCTCCTCCTTCCTCCTAGAGGTCTTCCTCGGCACCCCTTTCTTTCTTTCTTTCTTTCTTTCTTTCTTTCTTTCTTTCTTTCTTTCTTTCTTTCTTTCTTTCTTTTTTTTTTTTAAGATTTTATTTATTTACTTGACAGAGAGAGACACAGCGAGAGAGGCAACACAAGCAGGGGGAGTGGGAGAGGGAGAAGCAGGTTTCCCGAGGAGCAGGGAGCCTGATGCGGGGCTCGATCCCAGGATGCTGGGATCATGACCTGAGCTGAAAGCAGATGCTTAATGACTAAGCCACCCAGGGCCCTCTCCCGCTTTCTAAAAGAGCCCCCCTCCCCCACTGTCACTCTCCAGCCTTCCCCTTGCCTTTCTATTTCTCGTACCTTAGATCTCGATCTGCTTATTAACTGTCTCCAGGGATTATAATGTAAATTTTAGGACAGCAGGGATGGGTCTTGGCTATATTCCAGCTCTTAGAAGAGTGTCTGGCATACAGTAGGTGCTCAGTAAAAACATGTTGAATGACTAAGGGACAACTGGCTGCCTTATTTCTCCTATCTACCACTCACTGCACCTGGACCACAGCTGGGGCCCCGACCTAGTTTAAGAAACATACCTGTAAGGCAGGTAGAAAAGTCGGCAGCCCTGCCCCCGAGGTGTCTGGACAAACACCAGTGTAGGTACATTTGTAGCCAGAGGCCTGAGCCGAGCTTTTGAGCTGTTGGACATTTTGAACAGTCCAGGTGGAGAATCACTGACTCTTCACCTTGCCCTTCCTAGGACTTGGTCTGACACATGGCCTTGGTGCCCAAGGGCCAGAGCAAGCTCTGACTCACACCTGCTAACGAAGGTGAGTCAGGCTTCCGTGAGGCTAGCACATGGCACGTGACAGTCTCATTTCAAAACAAACCCACCTCCTCTGCTTGCTTCAAATTGTTTTATGCAAAAACATTGCCTCGTGGTGTCCCCTGGCTCAGCCGACTGCTGTTTCCTTCCAGATGGGTCAGTTTGGGGAACTTTTCCTTCTCCCTCTTTCTCTCTTTTCTTTCCTGTTCTTGTAGTTTTTCAAAGATCCCCACTTGCTTATGTACAGACCAGCTGCAGGGGCAGAGGGACAACCCTGCTTCCTTCAGCATTTAGCAAAGCAGAAAGCCCCAGGGAGCAGGCTGGAAATGGGAAGTGCCCCCCACCCCACACCCCCCCCAGGCCTTACACTCAGCCACCTGCTTTGTCTGAGGTCGAAGGGGACTAATGAATGCCCTTTGCCAACTCACAAACCTATTATTTGTTTTCCTACTATTTTGTGTATGTTAGAAATAAGCCATCCACTAGCTCCCCAACTAGCTGTGTAAACTTGGACAAGTTCCTGAACTCCTCTGGGCCTTAAGTGTCTTCATTTCTAGAATCAAGCAGTTGGATAGACAACAAACCACAACAAGAAGGAATGTCATGAGCGTGGGCATGACCCTGATGAGCTGGAATTCTACAGAACTCATTCTGGAAAGGGTCTTTGCAGGAAATCGATGGAGTCCCAGCTTTGCTCTGACGTTCTCAGCTTGGATGTCTCCAGAGCTCCCAGACCCATCTGTGGAAATCCTGGAAACCAGGGTCTTAGCAGCGGGAAATGAGAAGGCAGTTTATCTCAGAGCAGGAGTTCTCTGTGGGGATTTTGTCCTCGGGGGCATGTGGAGATGTCTGGAGGAAGTTTGGTTGTCCCAACTCAAGGGAGCGCTGCTAGTGGCATCTAGTGGGTAGAGGCCAGGGATGGTGCTAACCCTCCCGCAGTGCACAAAGCAGCTCCGCAAGCAAGGACTATCCAGCCTCGAATGTCAGTAGTGCTGAGGCTGCGAAATGGTGCCTGCTGGTGGGTCTGGTCCGGGCCGTCTGTAAAAGCTCCTTTACTCTGGCAAGCACTCTCCTTCGTTTCAATTTAGGGACCAGATCCCAGGCCAGGACTTCTGCAACGACTCTTCTCCCAACAGAGAGTCCCTCTGTACCCACAGCCCCTTCCACCCAGGTCCACATGGATCCATGGGATTCAGCTGTGATTTCTTGATTTCATTCATTCACTCAACAAACATTTCCTGAGCACCCCCTCTGCACCTGACCCTGCGGTAGGAGAACATGAGAGGGGGCGATGCCCTTGGCTCCCCTACCTTCACCAAATGATGATTTGAAGGACAACAGAGGAGTCCTCCCAGCCGGCTCAGGGGCGTGGGTGAGCAGGGACCAGAGTGCCGCACCACCACCCATACTCCCTCCGAATCACATCCCTGCGGGTTGCGCCGGGGTTCCCAGGCCAGGCTCAGTGTGTGAGTGACCGAGCTGTGGAAAGCCCAGGGTTAGCGATGCGTTCTGGAAGCCACCAGCTCCATCAGCTGCCTGGCTTGAACGGAAACCCTGCTCTTCCAGCTGCTGTTGACTGGACTAGGGGCTGGCAGAAAATATGGGCTCTGCGGGAAAATTTTCAGGGGAGTGGGGGCAGGAGGTTTACGTGGCAAACCCTTGTACTCTTGAATACACCTTAGATCTAGTTGGCTCAAACTCTTCCACCTCTGCTTCTTTCTCCTCACTCTCCTTCCCTTGTCCCATGTCGCCAAGTTCACCCTTGACTTTCCCTTCCTTCCTCCCCCATCCCCCTCCCAAACCCCCCAGCTCTCCAACCTGGTCTCTGTCTCCAGAGGAGAGATGAGCTTCCTTGAGCTGCATGTGAAGGTCCATTTCCTCAGGGGCCACTTGGAGCCCTCTGTACCCCTCACTCTCCAGACCTCCCTGCCCCCACCAAATACACTTCTTGTTGGTTCCCGCCTCCCCAGTTCCCTCATCCCATCTGGGTCTGGCAAAAACTTCTTTGACCACACGTCCCCCCACCAGCCTGGAGATGCCATGGAACTCTCCAGAAGCCTAGCCCTTCTTCTCAAGGCAGCCTGGTGGTCACAGGTACAGGCTTTCCATCATTTCGCAGCTGTGTGCTTTGGACCTACTTAGTCTCACTGTGCTCCGGTTTCCTTGTCTCTAAGATGTGCAAAATGATGTCCCTGCCTCTCAGGGTTTTGTGGAGGTTAGATGAATGAATATATATAAGATGCTCAGAACAGCGTTTGGCACATAAGCGCTTGATACTGATAGCACATTTTTTCCCTTTTTGGGGCACCCCTCCAGATTAAGAACCTATTTGTTTCCTTTCCCGTAATATATCAACTGCTGTATTTGCTTAGAGCTACCACGTCTGCTGCTTCTCATTCATCCACACAGAGCTTCATCTCATCTAATCCTCGAGCCCTTGCTAGACGAGGGAGGGTCTATACATGGAAGCTTTGCAGGAAACACAGCTTCTTCTCTCAAGGAGCAAAACAAAAGTCATGAACACTGACCCAAAGACGTTTCGTTTGGCCTTCATCAGCAAAGTCAGCTTCATAGGTGCACGCACTGGGCAGGCCCCATGCTTAGTTGAAGGCTCGTTCTGCTGTCAATATCTTAAATTTCTTGGGCGCCTGGGTGGCTCAGTTGGTTAAGCTACTGCCTTCGGCTCAGGTCATGATCCTGGAGTCCCGGGATCAAGTCCCGCATCGGGATCAAGTCCCGCATCGGGATCAAGTCCCGCATCGGGCTCCCTGCTCAGCAGGGAGTCTGCTTCTCCCTCTCCCGCTCCCCCCCTCTTGTGCTCTTTCTCTCTCTCACTCTCTCTCTCAAAAAAAAAAAAAATCTTTAAAAAAAATATCTTAAATTTCTTAATAATTTCAAACCAGGGGCCCTGCACTCTCAGTCTACATCGGGTCCTAAAAATTATGAAGCTGTTCACAAGTTGGCAGGCAGAGTTAATTATTCTTCTTGACAGCTATTGAACTGCATTTAAAAATTGGGAGATTTCTCATAAGAAAATATCTAGCTCCTCTGAAGAGATCCTCAGGGTGGACAATGCTGAGCTGGTTTTTCAGCACAGCAAAAAATTACCTGGAACTGAACATCACCTTCCTCTTTGTACTTCCGGCAGGCTTCACTTCTTTCCTGCGCTGTCTGCATTGTGGGCTCTGGAGTCTGTGTCCCCAGATCTACTCTTTGCAATGCTCACATGAGTCATTTTACAGGATAGAGCAGTGTGCAAAATGGCCCATGCACAGAGCTCTAGCTTTTCCTTAGAACCAGAACTGCCTCCTGTGTGGTCCATAGACAGGGCTGGTCTGCTGAATTTGATAGATTAGCTTTATGTCTCTGGAATCCAAGAAAACATTGGACTTGTACTTTGTATGTCTCTGCTTTTTTGTTCCTTTTTCTAGTATTCAGTGCCTGTAACTGATTGGAAAATAAAAAGAAACTGGTCCTGCAGCTTAGCTAGACCTGATGGATGTTTCCCTGCATCACGCTCCTCTCTGACTTTCTGCCTAGGCCGCCTTCTTCACTTCTAACCACAGGTAAACAGAGGTTTATATCCAATAAACAAAAAAGCAAACAAACAGAATCAAACAAACAAAATGAAACCTTTTGTAGATGGAGCCCCTGCTAGATTCCATGTCCTCAAGTGAGTTTCAAAGCTTGAGTTGGGTTGTGTTATTCCCACTTAATGGGGAAACTGAGCCTGAGAGAGATAAAGTAACTTGCCTTATTTACAAATTATGCTCTTGTGAGTAGACAACGAAGTAGGAGCCAGAAGCCCCTGTTTCAACACAAGTTCTCATAAAATGTGAGTTGGATGTAACATGTTCCCTCTCCTGGCCTTGGTTTTCACACATATGACAGGGTTCTGGGGGGTTGAAGGAAGCAGTAGAATACACAGGTTGAAGTAAAAGAATCCGGATCCGGCCTGCTTCAGGTTAAACTCAGTGTTGCCACTAAGCGATTGTGACTTTGGGTAAGCCACTTAGCTTCTGGAATCCTCAGTACTTTTAAAAAAATTTTTAAGTATATATTTTAAAAGATTCTATTTACTCATTTTATTTTATTTTTTTAAAGATTTTATTTATTTATTTGACACAGAAAGAGAGAGAGAGCAGGGGAGGAGAAGGAGAGAGAAAGGAAGATTATCTCCAGCAGATTCTGCACTGAGGCCAGAGCTGGATGCGGAGCTCCATCCCAGGACCCTGAAACCATGACCTGAGCTGAAACCAAGAGTTGTTTGCTCAACTGACTGAGCCACCCCGGCGCCCCATGGAATTCTCAGTACTTTCATCCATAAAATGGGGTTAACGTAATCTCTGGCCACATGGGGCTGTCGGGGTGTTCCAATAATGCTTCGCATGGTGCTCTGCAAATAGAAGGCACTCAATAAAATTTAGCTGCTGTCATCAGAAATCCTGCTTGGCACATCACCCAGAGGGGCGCTCTGCCAGAAGATGTGCGGCTTTCTGGTTTCTCTCGTGCCCAGACTCATTTGGAACGTCGCGGCCAAGTCCAGACCCAGGCAGGTCCTTCCCCCGACCTTTCCTATTGGCTGAGAGTGGAGCCAATTATAAAACAGACTGTCACTGATTGGAGGAGGCGAAGGAGCCACGAAGACCAGAGCCGTGTGCTATCTGGATAGGATCCTGGGACAGAAGGAGGACATTGGGAGAAAAGCTGGTGAAATCAGAACAAAGTCTCTAGTTGAGTGACAAGTATTGCATCGCATCAATGTCAAATTTCTTCATCTTCATAAGTGAACTGTGGTTCTGTAACATGTTAATAACAGGGGAAGTCGGGTAAAGGTGACACAGAAACTCTGTATAATCTGTTCAGCTCTTTTGTAAATCTCAAATTATTTCTATATAAAAATATGGGGGGCGGAGGGAGAAAACAGTACAGTTTAGACTGTTTCCCACCTTCCACCAAGATACATTAATATTATAGTCATACATTTTATTTTGGGGGGTTTTATTTAAACTTTTCAGTATCTTACTTATTTTTTAAAAAATCATTACTTGTCATAGTACCAAGTTCATCAGATAGAAAAGGTTTTTGAATCTCCTTCCATCCCTTGCCTCAAGTGACCCAATTTCCTTCCTTGGAGAAAAGTTATCTTACAGGTTTCTCATGTATCTTCCCAGAGTTACTCTATGAATAAGCAAGCAGTCTCTGTGATGTGCGCTGTGCACGTTTGGTTTGTTTTTATTTCACAGTGTGTTTTGGAGATTGCTTCAGATCCGTGAAGAACTTCCTCATTCTTTTTTTATTGCTACATAGTATTCCAGTTAATTAATTTATGCAGTTGGTCTCCCCTGGATGAACACTTACATAATTTTCTGCTCCTTTGCTCTTACAAACAGTGCTGCAATAAATAGCCCCCTACACTATTTCACGTGTGTGGGAGGCCATCTGAAGAATAAATTCCTAGGGGCTGTGCATGTATTTCGAACAGGAAAAGCAAAGCTCAGCCAAATTTTTCCAATTCAGGACTCGAGAGGTGAGAAAACATATTCCCGAGCGCCAGCATTTTGTTTTGGAAGGGCCACGTTCAAGGAAAGGCTTATTTCTCCAGCACAACAGAGGCAAGAGGGCATGCTTCAAATAGCTAATCTGCCGATAATAACCTCCCGAAAGCAGAGAGACAGACAATAGTACCGATAGTTGACACACTTGAGAAATGACTTCAAGATAATGGGGGCTGGTAGCCATCTGCCTGGTTCTTTCTTTCAAGAGGCAACACGTTTATTCCACCCAGGCACCAGGAGACCCCACGTGGGCATCGGCAATGATGAGCGCACTCTGTGGTCATTCTAGGGGTCCTTCTAGGAGTTTGTGCGTTTCCCTTACAGCCCCCTGAGCTGGCCTGGAAGAGAGATGCTTCCTGACCCTTTTCCTCTGCCTGCCAATGGAAAAAGAGGGCTTGTCTTGCTTGTTAGTTTAAGAAAAAAAAAAAAGGGGTCTTAAAAATCTTTTCCGTGGCTTGTGAAATCGAATTTTTCATTTCACTTGGAAAGAAAGACTTTATTTCATGAGTTTTTTGTATCAGTCCCAGCTGGGGGCAATTGTCTCTGCTGTTCACAAGTCTATTCTACAAAACCCAGAGTAGGGACTCTGCCACCAAAAGATATATTGATAATTAAGAAGGATAATACGATTATAATACCTACAGTGTTTGGAGAATTTATTGCTTTACATGTATCGTCACCTTTAATTCTCCGACAACCTTGTGAGATAAAACTGTTATTATGTACCTGTTCTAGAAAGAAAACTGGGGTCTGCAGAGGTTAAATTATGTCCGAGTTTCTGCAGCCAGGAAATAGCAAAGAATCTGGATCTCTGTCCAAAACAAATGCGCTGGAACATAGTATAGCTGTGATTTTCAACCAGGGGTGATTTTGCCTCCCAGGGGACATTTGACAATGTCTGGAGACATTTTTGGTTGTCACAACAGAGTGGGGAGTGCTGTTAGCATCTAGTGAGGAGAGGCCAAGGATGTTGCTAAATATCCTACAGTGTACAGGACAGCTCCCCAGAGCAAAGGATTTTCCAGCCCCAGATGTCAAAAATGCCACATTTGAGAAATCTTGTGATATATGGACAGGTAGTCCCATCCAAGGCATTTCAGACTGATGTTTATATCCTCCATGTATTCAAATTAAATGCAGTGTGATCAGGATTATAAGAATTTGAATTATACACATTTATTTTATTTTTTTGAAAATTAAAAAAATACATGTATTTAAAATAATGTTATATAAGATATTAAAAATGTCTGACCTCAAAATTTGATGTATTGTGACTTTCCTCTCAAATTTGTCAAGAAACACAATTTTGGAGCTAGCAAGTTGAGTGGGCTATAAAGTATTTATGGTATAGCCCCATGACAATGCTGGTAAGCTGGCAAAGAGAAACATTTTGAATTATGCGATTTATTCAGTTGCAAATCCCTGGCAAAAAATACACCTGCCCTGTATGGATAACTGAATGGAAGAACGGCAGGCAGATTTTCATGTGCTTATAGGCACATAAATATTTTTGATTTATCTCAGTCTATATAGATTTGCTATAAACTATCCTTTAACCAATACCCTAGGCTTGTGCATAATTCTTCACAAATTATTCCTCAGATAATTTGCACTTATCAAACTTGTAATTATCTCAACAAATACGAAGTTGTCTTTGAATGAGACTATTTCCATAGCATACAAAGCTGGATAATTTTAGATTGTTCCCGTGTGTGAGTCTCCCGGAACGTCTTTGGGCATCTGGAGGCGAAAAGTATGTTTATTCTTTAGTGAAAATGATTGCCATTGTCGTGAGAGATGCTGGAAGACAGGATGGAATGGCTCAGACCTTGCAGCAGATGTCATTGGAAATGCCTCTTCAATCTCAGATGTTCCTTGAATGCTCTTTGTTAATGGGAGCTCCAGCAGGGATGGCGAGGAGACCCTGCCATCATGACGGAGGACCGCTTAGTGGCCCACCTCTCCTATTCGCGCCTATTCTCATTTCAGCCAACGAGTCACAGCAAGGTATAATGCGTTTCTCCAAAGATAGAAAGGGAGAGAGTAAAACAGGGGTTGGCAAACTTTTTCTGGAAAGGGCCAGATATTAACTATTTTAGGCCTTGAGGGCCAGATGGCCTCTGTTGGAATTACTAAACCCTGCCTTTGTGGTGTGAAATCAGCCATAAACAATAGATACACGAATGAGCGTGGTTGTTTTCCAATAAAGCTTTATTTACAAAGGCAGGGAGCAGGCCTCGTTTATCACACCCTGAAGTAAAGCATAAATATATAAAGATATAGATATGAATAGCTATAAACAGATACTTGGATTGTAGCAGAGAACGTTAATTTCTTCTTTACCCTCCATTTCCCCTTCTTCCTTAAGGACAGAACCTCCATACTGTAGGGGCCAGCAATGCCCCCAATGATGTGTCTCTATATCCTCATCACTCTTGCCAATAAAGGTGATTCTTGAAGTGAAAGCAGAACATAGATGAGATGTCTGGGAATGCTCTGTCAAGAGGCCTCATCTAGCTGGTAGGTGATATTTTGCCTTCCATTTTTCTCTTTTTTCCTGCTTGGAACATGGGAATGATTGCTGGAACTCAAGTGGCCATTTTGTGACTAAGAGGGCAAGTCCAAGAACATGTCAGAAACCTCATCTTTTCTTTCTTTTTTTCTTTCCTCCTTTCTTTCTTTTTTTTTTTTTAACTTTGTTTATTTAACTAATCTCTACACCCATTGTGGGGCTTAAACTTACGGCCCCGAGATCAAGAGCCACATGCTCTACCTACTGAGCCAGCCAGGTGCCCCAGAAACCTGATCCTTTTACATCCTTGAGCCAATGAACCAAAGCCAGCAGTAACTGACCTCTGGACTTCTTCTTTTAGAGAGGAAACAACCCTTATAAGCTTAAGCCACCAGTTAAGTCGGGTCTCTGTTTGTTGCATAACCAAACTTCTGATACATGTTGATAAGGATAACAGACACATAGGGGCACCTGGGTAGCTCCATTGGTTGAGCATCTGACTCTTGTTTTAGCTCAGGTCATGATCTCAGGGTGGTGAGATCCAGCCCCGCGTCTGGCTCCTCGCTCAGTGGGGAGTCTGCTTGAAATTCTCTCCTCTCTCTCCCTCTACCCCTTCCCCTGCTCGATCTCTCTCTCTAACATAAATACATCTTTTTTTTTTTTAGATTTTATTTATTTATTTGACAGAGAGAGACAGCAAGAGAGGGAAGACAAGCAGGGGGAGTGGGAGAGAGAGAAGCAGGCTTCCCGCTGAGCAGGGAGCCTGATGCTCAGTGGGGAGCCTGCTTCTCCCTCTCCCACTCCCCCTGCTTGTGCTCTTTCTCTCTTGCTCTCTCTCTCTCTGTCAAATAAATAAAATCTTAAAAAAAAATTAAAAAATCTTAAAAAAAATGATAACAGACATATAGTTCAGCTTGCAAATATGAGAAGTAAACAGTAAGTTAAGGCTGTTAACTATGAAGAGGCAGAGTTTTTTTAAAATTTTTTTATTTTTTGATGTGCTCTAAGAGATGGACATTTTTAAGACATTTTCCTTTACCAATAACAGAGTAGAGTTCTTAAAAATCCCCTCTTATGTACTTGTCACACATACACAAAGGAAAAAGAAAAATCACTATATGAGGTGATGAATATGTTAATTAACTTGATTGTGATAATCACCTCACCACATATACATTTATGAAACCATCAAGTTGTACACCTTAAATACATACAATTTTTATTTGTCTATACCTCAATAAAGCTGAAAAAAATCCTCACTGTGTTTCACCAAATACTCCAGCTTTTTTTTAGTACTATCACTATTTTTATTTTTCTTTTTTTAATTAACATATAATGTATTATTTATTTCAGAGGTACAGGTCTGTGATTCATCAGTCTTACACAGTTCACAGCGCTCACCATAGCACATACCCTCCCCAATGTCCATCACCCAACCACCCCATCCCCCCACACCCCTCCCCTCCAGCAACCCTCAGTTTGTTTCCTGAGATTAAGAGTCTCTTATGGTTTGTCTCCCTCTCTGGTTTCAGCTTGTTTCATTTTTTCCTCTCTTCTCCTATAATCCTCTGCCTTGTTTCTTAATTTCCACATATCAGTGAGATCATATGATAATTGTCTTTCTCTGATTGAATTATTTCGCTTAGCATAATACCAGAGAGGCAGGGTTTATGACTGAAGACTCTGAGTCTATCAGAGCTGGTGGCCAGTCCTGACTCCAGTATCGACCTTGGATAATTACTCTCTCTATGCCTCAGTTTCCTTTTCTGCAACATAGGAATAATATTACATAGCATACGGTATTATTGAAAGACCATAGACAAATGCATACATACGCATATATCAAGTGACTGGCACATAGTACGAGTCCCCAAAATAGTAGTCTAATATCATTGTTACTGTTACTATTAATTTGTTGGTCTGGTGAATGACCATTTACTTCTTTGAAAGAAGGATGTAGTTGGGACCAGTTAGTGATGACATTTCTTCTCCACCACCGACTTTTCGATTCGGGCCTCCCCTCCATTTCTAGAACAATACATGGAAATCCACCCACAATCTCCGGGTTTTTAGTAGTTATTGTATGTCTGACAGAGTGCTAGGTTCTGGGAGTTCCAAGATGAATAAGACGGTTCCTGTCTTCAGTGAGCAACAGCAACCTGCAAAACAATTAAACACTAAAAAAAAAAAAAAAAAAGTGTTGGGTGGATCCTAGAAATGCTAATGGGGCACAGTGGGGAGACCCAAGGGGTTTGGTTCCACCCTGTTGGCTGGAAAGTCTCTAACAATATAGAGGAACTGGGATCTAAAATGAGTAACAGAGAGGGTGGTTTTTAATAATATCTGTTATTCATAGCCAAAAATAATAAGAGGAAGAATTTGTAAATCAGTGGTATATTAAATATCGTTCATTTTCCCTTTTCGGTCTACTCTTCAACCTTGTCCTTCCTGCTCTATGGCGTCCCTTTCTGGACGATACTGACGGACTCCCCTGCTCTGGTTTCCACTGGGGTCTGGCCAGAGGAAGGCCCCTGTAGGAGACTGGGAGGACAGCGAGGTGAGGAGTTTTGTTTCCCTAGCTCCCTGCCTGCCCCGGGTTGTCTGCTTCCTCCACGGAAGGTCACAGCTCTGATTCGGTGGCTTTTCCCACGACTACTTTCTTCATGTCCTGGCAACCACACCCTACTTTGTGTCTCCTAGCCTGGGGGACAGCTACAGTCCCCTCAAGATTTTGCTAGCCTCCGGGTGTTCTCCATTTCTCATTTCTTTCTCTGAACCGTGTTCACGTCTTTGAAGTCCTCCCTTAGACACCTGCCCTATTTCAGCAGGGTATCTGTTTTTTGCTGCGATCCTGACCCGCCAACTCAGTTGCCAACAAGGGCAAGATCTGAGTGAAGCGGGACCAAGTCCAGGGCAAGAGAGAGGGGTGGGGCCTGCGGCGCTCAGGAGAGCGCCTAGAGTAGCAGGTGCTTCTCGGCTCTGTTAGTTCGTGCCACTTAAAAAGATGATCCTAGGGTTGCCAGACCTTCCGATCAGTGGGTGGAAGCTAAAAATACACTTTAAAAAAAAAATATTTTATTTATTTATTTGACAGCGAGAGAGGGAACACAAGCGGGGGAGTGGGAGAGGGAGAAGCAGGCTTCCCGCTGAGCAGGGAGCCGGATGCGGGGCTCGATCCCAGGACCCTGGGATCATGCACTGAGCCGAAGGCAGACGCTTAACTGACTGAGCCACCCAGGCGCCCCTAAAAATACACCTTTTAAAAGAAGAAATTTCCTCCATTTATAAAAACACTCTGGGCCAAAGACATCTGAAAATGACCTGTGGCTGCCACCACCGTAAGCAGGGCAGCCCCGACGGTCAGGGGCATGGGTCACACTGCGAGCATATGAATGATCACTGCCTTGTGCAGACTTGGCCTGTAGTATTTCCTTTCATGTGTTCAACAGTGCCAGCTTAAGGGAGGTTCTGCTCTTCTCCTTACAGAGATGAGGACACTCTCTAGACTTTCAGAGAAGTTAAATGAGTCCATGAAGGCCACACCCAGCTAAGAAGCCACAGGGAGATTCTGGAGCCTGAGTGCCTCATCTGAGACTCACCCATGTTTTTCTTCTTCTTCTTCTTCTTCTTCTTCTTCTTCTTCTTCTTCTTCTTCTTCTTCTTCTTCTT